>NC_074694.1:5336904-5469404 GCF_029448725.1 Salvelinus fontinalis
ATCTGTCTAGATGGAAAAACACTGTAAAACCCTTGGTTTAGATCTGTCTAGATGGAAAAACACTGGTAAACCCCTGGTTTAGATCTGTCTAGATGGAAAAACACTGATAAACCCCTGGTTTAGATCTGTCTAGATGGAAAAACACTGGTAAACCCCTGGTTTAGATCTGTCTAGATGGAAAAACACTGGTAAACCCCTGGTTTAGATCTGTCTAGATGGAAAAACACTGATAAACCCCTGGTTTAGATCTGTCTAGATGGAAAAACACTGGAAAACCCTTGGTTTAGATCTGTCTAGATGGAAAAACACTGGTAAACCCCTGGTTTAGATCTGTCTAGATGGAAAAACACTGGAAAACCCTTGGTTTAGATCTGTCTAGATGGAAAAACACTGGTAAACCCCTGGTTTAGATCTGTCTAGATGGAAAAACATTGGTAAACCCCTGGTTTAGATCTGTCTAGATGGAAAAACACCAGAGACACATTAAAACACTGGTAAACCCCTGGTTTAGATCTGTCTAGATGGAAAAACACTGGTAAACCCCTGGTTTAGATCTGTCTAGATGGAAAAACACCAGACGTTATCTCGTCAGCTTTTATCAACAAATGAACTGAAGCCAAGTGGCAAGGTTAAAAAGACATCAGAGAAGGAAGAAACCTAGAGAGGAACCAGACTCAGCGGGGAGGGAGGTCCATTAGGTCTCAACTCACCTGTCTAGTTTCTCCAGAGGGGAGGGAGGTCCATCAGGACTCACCTGTCTAGTTTCTCCAGAGGGGAGGGAGGTCCATCAGGACTCACCTGTCTAGTTTCTCCTCTGCATGGATTTTCAGGACTCACCTGTCTAGTTTCTCCTCTGCATGGATTTTCAGGACTCACCTGTCTAGTTTCTCCTCTGCATGGATTTTCAGGGCTCACCTGTCTAGTTTCTCCTCTGCATGGATTTTCAGGACTCACCTGTCTAGTTTCTCCTCTGCATGGATCTTCAGGGCTCACCTGTCTAGTTTCTCCTCTGCATGGATCTTCAGGGCTCACCTGTCTAGTTTCTCCTCTGCATGGATCTTCAGGGCTCACCTGTCTAGTTTCTCCTCTGCATGGATCTTCAGGGCTCACCTGTCTAGTTTCTCCTCTGCATGGATCTTCAGGGCATGGTATCGTTGTTCCTCTTTCCTCACCCGGGACAGGTACTCCTGAGCACACCTCTTCAACACCTCCTCATTCTGATGGGGAGACACACAGCCAGAAAGAGAGACACCTGATTTAGGGTTTTAGTAAACTATCAACTATAACACACACACAGAGAGACTGTGTTTGAATGGTAACACACACACACACACACACACACACACACACACACACACACACACACACACACACACACACACACACACACACACACACACACACACACACACACACACACACACACACACACACACACACACACACACACAGAGAGAGAGAGAGACAGTGTTTGAATGGTAACACACACAGAGAGACAGTCTTTGAATCGTAACACACACAGAGAGACAGTGTTTGAATGGTAACACACACACACACACACACACACACACACACAGAAAGACTGTGTTTGAATGGTAACACACACACACACACACACACACACACACACACAGAAAGACTGTGTTTGAATCGTAACACACACAGAGAGACAGTGTTTGAATCGTAACACACACAGAGAGACAGTGTTTGAATGGTAACACACACAGAGAGACAGTGTTTGAATGGTAACACACACACACACACACACACACACACACACACAGAAAGACTGTGTTTGAATCGTAACACACACAGAGAGACAGTGTTTGAATCGTAACACACACAGAGAGACAGTGTTTGAATCGTAACACACACAGAGAGACAGTGTTTGAATCGTAACACACACAGAGAGACAGTGTTTGAATGGTAACACACACAGAGAGACAGTGTTTGAATGGTAACACACACACACACACACACACAAACACACACACACACACACACAGAAAGACTGTGTTTGAATCGTAACACACACAGAGAGACAGTGTTTGAATGGTAACACACACACACACACACACACACACACACACACACACACACACACACACACACACACACACACACACACACACACACACACACACACACACAGAAAGACTGTGTTTGAATGGTAACACACACACACACACACACACACACACACACACACACACACACACACACACACACACACACACACACACACACACAGAAAGACTGTGTTTGAATGGTAACACACACACACACACACACACACACACACACACACACACACACACACACACACACACACACACACACACACACACACACACACACACACAGAGACAGTGTTTGAATGGTAACACATAGAGAGAGTGTTTGAATGGTTACACACACAGAGACAGTGTTTGAATGGGTCTGATATGAAGATGCCCCTAAACAGACACATGTTATCCCACGTTACAGTACACTGAGATCTTATGTGATCCCCCGTGGGGAATCCACTAGATCGCAGTTGCTAAGCATCTCACTCTTACCAACTGAGCCATCCCAGATCCCAAAAGGCAGGACTTACAAAGGACCACATCAATTAACCGACTGAAGTCATGCCACTACAATAATAACGACTGGAATATCGTCATGATCGACAGTGACGAACAGCCTTCGGTAAGTGTGTGTATGCAGTCGTCAGAAGCCGTGTCTGTGCTTTCACCCCCCACCCCCCCCCTACCTACCTTGCGGTAGCCCTCGAGGACGTCCTTCAGCTTCTCGTATCGTCTGAACAGTTCGGCCAGACTTTTCTCTACTGAGTTGAGGTCTGAAAGAGCCTGGTCCTTCTCTACGATCAGCTGCTGGATGGTGTGGTGAGACAGAGACTTATCCTTCTGCTCATCGTCTGGTGGGAGGGAGGACACAGAAAGAGAAGAGAGAGAGAGAGGACAGACAGAGACGTGAGATGGAGGGACGAAGGATGGAGAGATGAGAGAGATGGAGGGAGGATAGAGAGAGGAGAGGGAGGATAGAGAGGGGAGAGGGAGGATAGAGAGAGGAGAGGAGAGGGAGGATAGGGAGGATAGTGAGAGAAGAGGGAGGATAGAGAGGGATGGAGGGAGGGTAGAGAGAGAGGAGAGGGAGGATAGAGAGGGGAGAGGGAGGATAGAGAGAGGAGAGGGAGGATAGAGAGAGAGGAGAGAGATGGAGGGAGGATAGAGAGGAGAGAGATGGAGGGAGGATAGAGAGAGGAGAGGGAGGACAGAGAGAGGAGAGGGAGGATAGAGAGGAGAGGAGAGGGAGGATAGAGAGAGGAGAGGGAGGACAGAGAGAGGAGAGGGAGGATAGACAGAAAGGAGAGGGAGGATAGAGAGAGAGGAGAGGGAGGACAGAGAGAGGAGAGGGAGGATAGAGAGAAAGGAGAGGGAGGATAGAGAGAGAGGAGAGGGAGGATATAGAGAGAGGAGAGGGAGGATATAGAGAGAGGAGAGGGAGGATAGAGAGAGGAGAGGGAGGACAGAGAGAGGAGAGGGAGGATAGAGAGGAGAGGAGAGGGAGGATAGAGAGAGGAGAGGGAGGACAGAGAGAGGAGAGGGAGGATAGAGAGGAGAGGAGAGGGAGGATAGAGAGAGGAGAGGGAGGACAGAGAGAGGAGAGGGAGGATAGAGAGAAAGGAGAGGGAGGATAGAGAGAGAGGAGAGGGAGGACAGAGAGAGGAGAGGGAGGATAGAGAGAAAGGAGAGGGAGGATAGAGAGAGAGGAGAGGGAGGATATAGAGAGAGGAGAGGGAGGATATAGAGAGAGGAGAGGGAGGATAGAGGGAGGATAGAGAGAGGAGAGGGAGGATAGAGAGAGGAGAGGGAGGATAGAGAGAGGAGAGGGAGGATATAGAGAGAGGAGAGGGAGGATAGAGGGAGGATAGAGAGAGGAGAGGGAGGATAGAGGGAGGATATAGAGAGAGGAGAGGGAGGATAGAGAGAGGGAGGATAGAGAGAGGAGAGGGAGGATAGAGAAAGAGGATAGAGAGAGGAGAGGGAGGATAGAGAGAGGAGAGGGAGGATAGAGAGAGGAGAGGGAGGATAGAGAGAGGAGAGGGAGGATAGAGAGAGGAGAGGGAGGATAGAGAGAGGAGAGGGAGGATAGAGAGAGGAGAGGATAGAAAGAGGAGAGGGAGGATAGAGAGGAGAGGGAGGATAGAGAGAGGAGAGGGAGGATAGAGAGAGGAGAGGGAGGATATAGAGAGAGGAGAGGGAGGATAGAGGGAGGATAGAGAGAGGAGAGGGAGGATAGAGGGAGGATATAGAGAGAGGAGAGGGAGGATAGAGAGAGGGAGGGAGGATAGAGAGAGGAGAGGGAGGATAGAGAGAGGAGAGGGAGGATAGAGAGAGGAGAGGGAGGATAGAGAGAGGAGAGGGAGGATAGAGAGAGGAGAGGATAGAGAGAGGAGAGGGAGGATAGAGAGGAGAGGGAGGATAGAGAGAGGAGAGGGAGGATAGAGAGAGGAGAGGGAGGATAGAGAGAGGAGAGGGTGGATAGAGAGAGGAGAGGGAGGATAGAGAGAGGATAGAGAGAGGAGAGGGGGGATAGAGAGAGGAGAGGGAGGATAGAGAGAGAAGAGGGAGGATAGAGAGGGGAGAGGAGAGGGAGGATAGAGAGAGGAGAGGGAGGATAGAGAAAGAGGAGAGGGAGGATAGAGAGAGGAGAGGGAGGATAGAGAAAGAGGAGAGGGAGGATAGAGAGAGGAGAGGGAGGATAGAGAGAGGAGAGGGAGGATAGAGAGAGGAGAGGGAGGATAGAGAAAGAGGAGAGGGAGGATAGAGAAAGAGGAGAGGGAGGATAGAGAGAGGAGAGAGAGGAGAGGGAGGATAGAGAGAGGAGAGGGAGGATAGAGAAAGAGGAGAGGGAGGATAGAGAAAGAGGAGAGGGAGGATAGAGAGAGGAGAGGGAGGATAGAGAGAGGAGAGGGAGGATAGAGAGAGGAGAGGGAGGATAGAGAAAGAGGAGAGGGAGGATAGAGAGAGGAGAGGGAGGATAGAGAGAGGAGAGGGAGGATAGAGAAAGAGGATAGAGAGAGGAGAGGGAGGATAGAGAGAGGAGAGGGAGGATAGAGAAAGAGGATAGAGAGAGGAGAGGGAGGATAGAGAGAGGAGATGGAGGGATGGAGGATAGAGAGAGGAGAGGGAGGATAGAGAGAGGAGAGGGAGGATAGAGAGAGGAGAGGGAGGATAGAGAGAGGAGAGGGAGGATAGAGAGAGGAGAGGGAGGATAGAGGGAGGATAGAGAGAGGGAGGATAGAGAGAGGAGAGGGAGGATAGAGAGAGGAGAGGGAGGATAGAGAGAGGAGAGGGAGGATAGAGAGAGGAGAGGGAGGATAGAGAGGAGAGGGAGGATAGAGAGAGGAGAGGGAGGATAGAGAAAGGAGAGGGAGGATAGAGAGAGGAGAGGGAGGATAGAGAGAGGAGAGGGAGGATAGAGAGAGGAGAGGGAGGATAGAGAGAGGAGAGGGAGGATAGAGAGAGGAGAGGGAGGATAGAGAGAGGAGAGGGAGGATAGAGAGAGGAGAGGGAGGATAGAGAGAGGAGAGGGAGGATAGAGAGAGGAGAGAGGAGAGAGATGACAGAGATGAGATGGTGGTCCTGATACTGCACACACAAATACAAAGACACTAAAACATGCACGCACACACACACACACAGACATGTGTATATCGACACACACACACACACACACACAAATGTGTATATCGACACACACACGCACACATGCTTACATATACACACGCACGCCCTGTTTATACCTGGTTCTTACATGTATCCTTTGTCGTAATCTTGTCCAGATTTTGATTGTGCCCACATTTTTCCTAACAGATGTAGATGATTAAAAGACTAATTGTGATCAGATCTTCCTGACCGCCTGCGGAGGTAGTCAGCCAATCATTGTGTCTGGACATCTTACAAGTGTATCATTTGTATAGAAGAACAGACCTCAGGTTGTTACCATGACATTAGACACTGCATTAGAACTAGAACAGACCTCAGGTTGTTACCATGACGTTAGACAATACATTAGAACTAGAAGAACAGACCTCAGAAGGTTGTTACCATGACATTAGACACTGCATTAGAACTAGAACAGACCTCAGGTTGTTACCATGACGTTAGACAATACATTAGAACTAGAAGAACAGACCTCAGGTTGTTACCATGACGTTAGACACTGCATTAGGGGACCAAGAAATCTGGTCACAATGCGGACACAGTAGACGAATATTAAGAGACATTTTTAATATCACGTGTAAACACGTTTTAGAACATGTGGGCACAATCAGAACGCGGACAAGATCAGGACTAAGGATGCATGTTAGCGCCAAGTATAAATGAGGCTAAACTGAGACACACTGGTAACTCCATTCATTGAGAAATTGTAGAGAATGGATTTGACATCAATAAAAAACAGAGTAGGTTTCTACTGCTACGTCTTCCTACGTTAGATAATGTCGCCTGCATTAGGGACATTTTAGCACGAAGGCAATGTTGATAAACCCTGTGTTTCTGTGTGAAGCATGCGGACAGAACAAACACGGAACGATGAGCGAAATGAACGAGGCCATTGATTCACAGGGGTGGAAAAAGTACCTAATTGTCAAACCTGAGTGAAAGTAAAGATACCTTAATAGAAAAGGACTCCAGTGAAAGTCACCCTGTAAAATATTATTCTCTGTTTAGTGAGTCCTCCAGATCAGAGGCAGTAGGGATGACCAGGGATGTTCTCTGTTTAGTGAGTCCTCCAGATCAGAGGCAGTAGAGATGACCAGGGATGTTCTCTGTTTAGTGAGTCCTCCAGATCAGAGGCAGTAGGGATGACCAGGGATGTTCTCTGTTTAGTGAGTCCGCCAGATCAGAGGCAGTAGGGATGACCAGGGATGTTCTCTGTTTAGTGAGTCCTCCAGATCAGAGGCAGTAGGGATGACCAGGGATGTTCTCTGTTTAGTGAGTCCTCCAGATCAGAGGCAGTAGGGATGACCAGGGATGTTCTCTGTTTAGTGAGTCCTCCAGATAAGAGTCAGTAGAGATGACCAGGGATGTTCTCTGTTTAGTGAGTCCTCCAGATCAGAGGCAGTAGAGATGACCAGGGATGTTCTCTGTTTAGTGAGTCCTCCAGATCAGAGGCAGTAGGGATGACCAGGGATGTTCTCTGTTTAGTGAGTCCTCCAGATAAGAGTCAGTAGAGATGACCAGGGATGTTCTCTGTTTAGTGAGTCCACCAGATCAGAGGCAGTAGGGATGACCAGGGATGTTCTCTGTTTAGTGAGTCCTCCAGATCAGAGGCAGTAGGGATGACCAGGGATGTTCTCTGTTTAGTGAGTCCTCCAGATCAGAGGCAGTAGGGATGACCAGGGATGTTCTCTGTTTAGTGACTCCTCCAGATCAGAGGCAGTAGGGATGACCAGGGATGTTCTCTGTTTAGTGAGTCCTCCAGATCAGAGTCAGTAGAGATGACCAGGGATGTTCTCTGTTTAGTGAGTCCACCAGATCAGAGGCAGTAGGGATGACCAGGGATGTTCTCTGTTTAGTGAGTCCTCCAGATCAGAGGCAGTAGGGATGACCAGGGATGTTCTCTGTTTAGTGAGTCCTCCAGATAAGAGTCAGTAGAGATGACCAGGGATGTTCTCTGTTTAGTGAGTCCTCCAGATCAGAGGCAGTAGGGATGAGCAGGGATGTTCTCTGTTTAGTGAGTCCTCCAGATCAGAGGCAGTAGGGATGACCAGGGATGTTCTCTGTTTAGTGAGTCCTCCAGATCAGAGGCAGTAGGGATGACCAGGGATGTTCTCTGTTTAGTGAGTCCTCCAGATCAGAGGCAGTAGAGATGACCAGGGATGTTCTCTGTTTAGTGAGTCCTCCAGATCAGAGGCAGTAGGGATGACCAGGGATGTTCTCTGTTTAGTGAGTCCGCCAGATCAGAGGCAGTAGGGATGACCAGGGATGTTCTCTGTTTAGTGAGTCCTCCAGATCAGAGGCAGTAGGGATGACCAGGGATGTTCTCTGTTTAGTGAGTCCTCCAGATCAGAGGCAGTAGGGATGACCAGGGATGTTCTCTGTTTAGTGAGTCCTCCAGATAAGAGTCAGTAGAGATGACCAGGGATGTTCTCTGTTTAGTGAGTCCTCCAGATCAGAGGCAGTAGAGATGACCAGGGATGTTCTCTGTTTAGTGAGTCCTCCAGATCAGAGGCAGTAGGGATGACCAGGGATGTTCTCTGTTTAGTGAGTCCTCCAGATAAGAGTCAGTAGAGATGACCAGGGATGTTCTCTGTTTAGTGAGTCCACCAGATCAGAGGCAGTAGGGATGACCAGGGATGTTCTCTGTTTAGTGAGTCCTCCAGATCAGAGGCAGTAGGGATGACCAGGGATGTTCTCTGTTTAGTGAGTCCTCCAGATCAGAGGCAGTAGGGATGACCAGGGATGTTCTCTGTTTAGTGACTCCTCCAGATCAGAGGCAGTAGGGATGACCAGGGATGTTCTCTGTTTAGTGAGTCCTCCAGATCAGAGTCAGTAGAGATGACCAGGGATGTTCTCTGTTTAGTGAGTCCACCAGATCAGAGGCAGTAGGGATGACCAGGGATGTTCTCTGTTTAGTGAGTCCTCCAGATCAGAGGCAGTAGGGATGACCAGGGATGTTCTCTGTTTAGTGAGTCCTCCAGATAAGAGTCAGTAGAGATGACCAGGGATGTTCTCTGTTTAGTGAGTCCTCCAGATCAGAGGCAGTAGGGATGAGCAGGGATGTTCTCTGTTTAGTGAGTCCTCCAGATCAGAGGCAGTAGGGATGACCAGGGATGTTCTCTGTTTAGTGAGTCCTCCAGATCAGAGGCAGTAGGGATGACCAGGGATGTTCTCTGTTTAGTGAGTCCTCCAGATCAGAGGCAGTAGAGATGACCAGGGATGTTCTCTGTTTAGTGAGTCCTCCAGATCAGAGGCAGTAGGGATGACCAGGGATGTTCTCTGTTTAGTGAGTCCTCCAGATCAGAGGCAGTAAGGATGACCAGGGATGTTCTCTGTTTAGTGAGTCCTCCAGATCAGAGGCAGTAGGGATGACCAGGGATGTTCTCTGTTTAGTGAGTCCTCCAGATCAGAGGCAGTAGGGATGACCAGGGATGTTCTCTGTTTAGTGAGTCCTCCAGATAAGAGTCAGTAGAGATGACCAGGGATGTTCTCTGTTTAGTGAGTCCTCCAGATCAGAGGCAGTAGGGATGACCAGGGATGTTCTCTGTTTAGTGAGTCCTCCAGATCAGAGGCAGTAGGGATGGCCAGGGATGTTCTCTGTTTAGTGAGTCCTCCAGATCAGAGGCAGTAGGGATGACCAGGGATGTTCTCTGTTTAGTGAGTCCTCCAGATCAGAGGCAGTAGGGATGGCCAGGGATGTTCTCTGTTTAGTGAGTCCTCCAGATCAGAGGCAGTAGGGATGACCAGGGATGTTCTCTGTTTAGTGAGTCCTCCAGATCAGAGGCAGTAGGGATGACCAGGGATGTTCTGTGTTTAGTGAGTCCTCCAGATCAGAGGCAGTAGGGATGACCAGGGATGTTCTCTGTTTAGTGAGTCCTCCAGATAAGAGTCAGTAGAGATGACCAGGGATGTTCTCTGTTTAGTGAGTCCTCCAGATCAGAGGCAGTAGGGATGACCAGGGATGTTCTCTGTTTAGTGAGTCCTCCAGATCAGAGGCAGTAAGGATGACCAGGGATGTTCTCTGTTTAGTGAGTCCTCCAGATCAGAGGCAGTAGGGATGACCAGGGATGTTCTCTGTTTAGTGAGTCCTCCAGATCAGAGGCAGTAGGGATGACCAGGGATGTTCTCTGTTTAGTGAGTCCTCCAGATAAGAGTCAGTAGAGATGACCAGGGATGTTCTCTGTTTAGTGAGTCCTCCAGATCAGAGGCAGTAGGGATGACCAGGGATGTTCTCTGTTTAGTGAGTCCTCCAGATCAGAGGCAGTAGGGATGGCCAGGGATGTTCTCTGTTTAGTGAGTCCTCCAGATCAGAGGCAGTAGGGATGACCAGGGATGTTCTCTGTTTAGTGAGTCCTCCAGATCAGAGGCAGTAGGGATGGCCAGGGATGTTCTCTGTTTAGTGAGTCCTCCAGATCAGAGGCAGTAGGGATGACCAGGGATGTTCTCTGTTTAGTGAGTCCTCCAGATCAGAGGCAGTAGGGATGACCAGGGATGTTCTGTGTTTAGTGAGTCCTCCAGATCAGAGGCAGTAGGGATGACCAGGGATGTTCTCTGTTTAGTGAGTCCTCCAGATAAGAGTCAGTAGAGATGACCAGGGATGTTCTCTGTTTAGTGAGTCCACCAGATCAGAGGCAGTAGGGATGACCAGGGATGTTCTCTGTTTAGTGAGTCCTCCAGATCAGAGGCAGTAGGGATGACCAGGGATGTTCTCTGTTTAGTGAGTCCTCCAGATCAGAGGCAGTAGGGATGACCAGGGATGTTCTCTGTTTAGTGAGTCCTCCAGATCAGAGGCAGTAGGGATGACCAGGGATGTTCTCTGTTTAGTGAGTCCTCCAGATAAGAGTCAGTAGAGATGACCAGGGATGTTCTCTGTTTAGTGAGTCCACCAGATCAGAGGCAGTAGGGATGACCAGGGATGTTCTCTGTTTAGTGAGTCCTCCAGATCAGAGGCAGTAGGGATGACCAGGGATGTTCTCTGTTTAGTGAGTCCTCCAGATAAGAGTCAGTAGAGATGACCAGGGATGTTCTCTGTTTAGTGAGTCCTCCAGATCAGAGGCAGTAGGGATGAGCAGGGATGTTCTCTGTTTAGTGAGTCCTCCAGATCAGAGGCAGTAGGGATGACCAGGGATGTTCTCTGTTTAGTGAGTCCTCCAGATCAGAGGCAGTAGGGATGACCAGGGATGTTCTCTGTTTAGTGGGTCCTTCAGATCAGAGGCAGTAGGGACGACCAGGGACGTTCTCTGTTTAGTGAGTCCTCCAGAACAGAGGCAGTAGGGATGACCAGGGATGTTCTCTGTTTAGTGAGTCCTCCAGATCAGAGGCAGTAAGGATGACCAGGGATGTTCTCTGTTTAGTGAGTCCTCCAGATCAGAGGCAGTAGGGATGACCAGGGATGTTCTCTGTTTAGTGAGTCCTCCAGATAAGAGTCAGTAGAGATGACCAGGGATGTTCTCTGTTTAGTGAGTCCTCCAGATCAGAGGCAGTAAGGATGACCAGGGATGTTCTCTGTTTAGTGAGTCCTCCAGATCAGAGGCAGTAGGGATGACCAGGGATGTTCTTTGTTTAGTGAGTCCTCCAGATCAGAGGCAATAGGGATGACCAGGGATGTTCTCTTGATAAGTGTGTGAATTTTACAATTTTTCTGTCATGCTAATCATTCATAGTGAGTACTTTTGGGTGTCAGGGAAAATGTAAGGAGTAAAAAGTACATTATTTGCTTTAGGAATGTAGTGAAGTAAAAATAAAAGTTGTCAAAAGTATAAATAGTAAAGTAAATTACAGATACCCCAAAAAGGACTTAAAATGTACTTTCAAGTATGTTTACTTAATACACCACTGCTGCAACGTGAATATGGATGCTACCATGGACACGGATAAGATAGTTACAGACGTGCAAATATCATACCCCTAAGACATGCTAACCTCTCACCATGACAATAACAGGGGAGGTTAGCATACCCCCAAGACATGCTAACCTCTCACCATTACAATAACAGGGGAGGTTAGCATTTTATATCATACCCCCAAGACATGCTAACCTCTCACCATTACAATAACAGGGGAGGTTAGCATTTTATATCATACCCCCAAGACATGCTAACACCTCACCATTACAATAACAGGGGAGGTTAGCATTTTATATCATACCCCCAAGACATGCTAACACCTCACCAGTACAATAACAGTGGAGGTTAGCATTTTATATCATACCCCCAAGACATGTTAAAACCTGTTGAGGATAGAGGGCGCTATTTACACTTTGGGGGAAAATCGTGCCCAATTTAAACGGCCTCGTACTCTATTCTTGCTCGTACAATATGCATATTATTATTATTACTATTGGATAGAAAACACTATCTAGTTTTTAAAACCGTTTGAATTTTGTCTGTGAGTAAAACAGAACTCATTTGGCAGCACACTTTCTGACCAGGAAGTGGAAAGTCTGAAAATGAATCTCTGTTCAAGGGCCTGCCTATAAATGGGCATGATACGTATGAGTATACATGCACGTCATACACCTTCCCCTGGATGTCAAGAGGAAGTGAGAGAAGAAATGGAGTGTTTATCTTGGTCTGAGGTGGAATATATCCTCTTGGCACGACGAGTCATCCATTTCCTGTTTTCTGAAAAGCGCGAAGATGGACCTGGAATTGCCTTCTGAAAAGCCGTCGTTATAGGCGACTACTATCTCCGGCTTTGATTTTATTTGATACATGTAACAATATCATCGTAAAGTATGTTTTTTCAATATAGTTTTATTAGATTTTTGAAATTTATTCGGGACGTTAGGCGTGTTGCGTTGTGTGCCTTTGTTCAGAAAGGAGAGCTTCGCGCCACTTGGCCAGTGCGCTGGCTAATTGAAGAGGGAAAAACGATGTTCTAAATCCAAACAACGACTGTTCTGGACAAAGGACCCCTTGTACAACATTCTGATGGAAGATCAGCAAAAGTAGGACCCATTTTGTGATGCTATTTCATATATCTGTCAAACTGTATACTAGTAGTTTTGCGCCCAGGTTTTGGCCACTCTCTCGCTATAACATAAGCCTTGTGTCGTAATGAAGATATTTTTAGAATTCTAACACTGCGATTGCATTAAGAACTAGTGTATCTATCATTTCCTATACAACATGTATTTTTTTGTAATGTTTATGAATAGCTATTTGGTCAGAATAGGTGAGAGTCTAATAGAAATATCCGCACATTCTGGGAAAAAGAAGCTACGTTAGCATAATGGATAACCACTGATTTCAGCTCTAAATATGCACATTTTCGAACAAAACATAAGTGTATGTATAACCTGATGTTATAGGACTGTCATCTGAGGAAGGTTTATGAAGGTTAGTGAAAATGAATATCTTTTGCTGGTTTATTCGCTAACGCTAACGTGCCTATTGCTATCGCTAACGTGCCTTGATGAATGAATGCGGTAGTGTGGTAGGCTATTGTAGTAAGCTAATATAATGCTATATTGTGTTTTCGCTGTAAAACACTTAAAAAATCTGAAATATTGGCTGGATTCACAAGATGCTTGTCTTTCATTTGCTGTACACGATGCATTTTTCAGAAATGTTTTATGATGAGTATTTAGGTATTCCACGTTGGTCTCTATAATTACTCTGGCTGCTTCGGTGCTATTTTTGACGGTAGCTGTGATGGTAGCTGCAATGTAAAACTGATTTATATCTCAAATATGCACATTTTTCGAACAAAACATAGATTTATTGTGTAACATGTTATAAGACTGTCATCTGATGAAGTTGTTTCTTGGTTAGTTTTGGTTGGTTCTTGGTTAGTTAGGTTGGCTTTGTGCATGCTACCTGTGCTGTGAAAAATGTCTGTCCTTCTTTGTATTTGGTGGTGAGCTAACATAAATATACGTGCTGTTTTCGCTGTAAAACATTTAAAAAATCGGACATGTTGACTGGATTCACAAGATGTGTATCTTTCATTTGCTGTATTGGACTTGTTAATGTGTGAAAGTTAAATATTTCAAAAAAATATTTTTTGAATTTCGCGCTCTGCCTTTTCAGTGGAATGTGGGAGGAGTTCCGCTAGCGGAACGCCAGAGCCAGACAGGCTAACCTCTCGTCATTACAATAACAGGGAAGGTTAGCATTTTTGGGTGAGTATGATAAATGTGCGTCTGTAACTTTCTCACTCATCGTTATTCACGATTAATTCAGGATTATCCGTTATCATGGTAGCATCCACATGAATGTAGAAGTGTTTATAAATGTAATTCTATTCTTATAGTTTTCTTGTGTTTGTGTGTGTGTGTGTGTGCGCGTGTGTGCGTGTGTGCGTGTGCGCGTGTGTGCGTGTGTGCGTGTGTGTTTGTGTGTGTGTGTGTGTGTGTGTGTGTGTGTGTGTGCGCGTGTGTGTGCGCGTGTGTGTGTGTGTGTTTTGAACTCACATAGTTATGTACTTAGCCTTAATGGTGGGAGTGGTCTGAATGGGGAGGGGAAAACTGAAAACGAGCTGTTATTGGCAGAGAGGTTTGGAACTCTCTTTCTTATTGGGGAATTAACTAATTTACCGCCTGGTGATGTCACCAGGCAGGCCAAAACTCTATCTCATCAAAACAGGCTGACATTTCCGGCTGTATTTTCAAACAGCTCTTAAACAAAAAGGACATTACCATCATTTTCAGAATTTCCCAGTATTATTCCAACAACACAGTGTTGAAATATATATATTTGTGAGTGAAGGAGCCTTTAACGGGCCTTGCTTTACATGATATCCTATGACAGAAAGGCTCAGTAAGAAAAGCTGGTGCTGTGCATTGTAGAAACGTATATTAAAGGTACAGTACCACCAGTTTCCTGATAAACAAACGTTGAAAAGTGAAAGACAACAAACAATGTAAAGACAAATGTCACTAGACGAAGAGAGTTTTCTCTCTCTCTCTCTTTATAACAGACAGATGTGATCTGAAGACACAAACAACTAATAGGTAGACTCCTCGATACTCACCCGGCAGCCCTGTTACAGAGAGTTTATACAATAGGAACAGGCCAAGACGGGAGCAGAAACACAAAATAAGGGGTTGTGTTATAAGTCAAGCTGGGAGGCTGCAGGACATATGAGTTGGGATCAATTCCATTTCAACCCGAAGTTCTAAATTCTAATTGAGGAACATTGGAATAGGAATTTTCAACTTAATTTGTGAATTGACTGAATTGAAATGGAATTGACTCAGAGCCTGCCAGACAGGTGAGAGAGCCGTATCCGTGTGTTAGAAGAAAAATAATGCATCGCTCCTTCACCTTGTTGTACAGAGTTGGGGTCCGTTCCATTTCAATACGGTCCATTCAAGAATAACCTGAAATTCCAATTTCATTTGTTTTCTCATAGAGAAGAATTCAGGAAAATTTGAATTTCTGTTTACTTCCTGAATTGACTGGATGGATATGGAGTTGACCCCTCCCCTGGTGCTATATGGATAATGGAGTTGACCCCTCCCCTGGTGATATATAGATAATGGAGTTGACCCCTCCCCTGGTGATATATGGATAATGGAGTTGACCCCTCCCCTGATGCTATATGGATAATGGAGTTGACCCCTCCCCTGGTGCTATATGGATAATGGAAACCCATATGTCCAGAGGCGGAAAGGGAGAAATGAAGGAGAGTAGTGAGATAAACAGGACGAAGAGTGAATCTTTGTGGGTTTGATGTGGAAGATAACAGGGAGGCTGGACAATCAGATGTATTTATACTCTACAACCATCTGAAGGGTGAAAGATTTTGCTGCATCAGAGGTGGAAACACAGTTTACGTCAATAGCAGATTCAGCGTTTAATTTTGACCAAATAATGAATTGTGCACATAAGATGTTTTGTCTTTTAACATACTGAACAGCTTGTGAGGTGAGGGAGATTTAACCAAAATATTGATATAAATCCCTTATTTAGTGGACTGAGAAACACTGAGCTTCGCTGGGGATGGGTCAGTATTACTGTAGCTGTATGTTCAGAGAAACACTGGGGATTGGGTCAGTATTACTGTAGCTGTGTGTTCAGAGAAACACTGGGGATTGGGTCAGTATTACTGTAGCTGTGTGTTCAGAGAAACACTGGGGATTGGGTCAGTATTACTGTAGCTGTATGTTCAGAGAAACACTGGGGATTGGGTCAGTATTACTGTAGCTGTGTGTTCAGAGAAACACTGGGGATGGGTCAGTATTACTGTAGCTGTGTGTTCAGAGAAACACTGGGGATTGGGTCAGTATACTGTAGCTGTATGTTCAGAGAAACACTGGGGATTGGGTCAGTATTACTGTAGCTGTGTGTTCAGAGAAACACTGGGGATTGGGTCAGTATTACTGTAGCTGTGTGTTCAGAGAAACACTGGGGATTGGGTCAGTATTACTGTAGCTGTGTGTTCAGAGAAACACTGGGGATTGGGTCAGTATTACTGTAGCTGTATGTTCAGAGAAACACTGGGGATTGGGTCAGTATTACTGTAGCTGTGTGTTCAGAGAAACACTGGGGATTGGGTCAGTATTACTGTAGCTGTGTGTTCAGAGAAACACTGGGGATTGGGTCAGTATTACTGTAGCTGTGTGTTCAGAGAAACACTGGGGATTGGGTCAGTATTACTGTAGCTGTATGTTCAGAGAAACACTGGGGATTGGGTCAGTATTACTGTAGCTGTGTGTTCAGAGAAACACTGGGGATTGGGTCAGTATTACTGTAGCTGTGTGTTCAGAGAAACACTGGGGATTGGGTCAGTATTACTGTAGCTGTGTGTTCAGAGAAACACTGGGGATTGGGTCAGTATTACTGTAGCTGTATGTTCAGAGAAACACTGGGGATTGGGTCAGTATACTGTAGCTGTATGTTCAGAGAAACACTGGGGATGGGTCAGTATTACTGTAGCTGTGTGTTCAGAGAAACACTGGGGATTGGGTCAGTATTACTGTAGCTGTATGTTCAGAGAAACACTGGGGATTGGGTCAGTATACTGTAGCTGTATGTTCAGAGAAACACTGGGGATTGGGTCAGTATTACTGTAGCTGTATGTTCAGAGAAACACTCACCAATCATCTGTGCAATGGTCTTCTCATACTCTGACACGATTCTCCTATGAACCACAAACGGCAAAGATTAATTGATTTAAATATATCTATATATATATTCAACACTTTGTTTCATTAACATATGACATAGCATGTTTCTGAAAGATACATATGAGTTCTTGGATTGGTAGGCTCATGTGTGCAATGCAGTTGTCAAAACACCCGTCGAGTTTTTCTTTGCACAGGCGATCACGCACAATGTAATCACTCAAAAGCAGGGCTGGTACAGCTACTGTATCAATGTGTAACCGACGGTTACGGATCAAGACTGACATGAAAATATAATAACCGTAAAAATATGTATATATATATACAAACAGAATACTTTGGAAGTCGGAAGTTTAAATACACTTAGGTTGGAGTCATTAAAACCCGTTTTTTCAACCACTCCACACATTTCTTGTAAACAATCTATAGTTTTGGCAAGTCGGTTAGGACATCTACTTTGTGCATGACAAGTAATTTTTCCAACAATTGTTTAGACAGATTTCACTTATAATTCACTGTATCACAATTCCAGTGGGTCAGAAGTTTACATACACTAAGTTGACTGTGCCTTTAAACAGCTTGGAAAATTCCAGAAAATTATGTCATGGCTTTAGAAGCTTCTGATAGGCTAATTTACATCAATTGAGTCAATTGGAGGTGTACCTGTGGATGTATTTCAAGGCCTACCTTCAAACGCAGTGCCTCTTTGCTTGACATCATGGGGAAATCAAAAGAAATCAGCCAAGACCTCAGAAAAATAATTGTAGACCTTCACAAATCTGAAGCAATTTCCAAACGCCTGAAGGTACCACGTTCATCTGTACAAACAATAGTACGCAGGTATAAACACCATGGGACCACACAGCTGTCATACCGCTCAGGAAGGAGACGCGTTCTGTCTCCTAGAGATGAACGTACTTTGGAGCGAAAAGTGCAAATCAATCCCAGAACAACAGCAAAGGACCTTGTGAAGATGCTGGAGGAAACAGGTACAAAAGTATCTATATCCACAGTAAAACGAGTCCTATATCGACATAACCTGAAAGGCCGCTCAGCAAGGAGGAAGCCACTACTCCAAAACCTCCATAAAAAAACAGACTACTTTGTCCCCAACTGCACATGGGGACAAAGACCGTACTTTTTGGAGAAATGTCCTCTGGTCTGACGAAACAAAAATAGAACTGTTTGGCCATAATGACCATCGTTATGTTTGGAGGAAAAAGGCGGAGGCTTGCAAGCCGAAGAACACCATCCCAACCGTGAAGCACGGGGGTGGCAGCATCATGTTGTGGGGGTGCTTTGCTGCAGGAGGGACTGGTGCACTTCACAAAATAGATGGCATCACGAGGTAGGAAAATTATGTGGATAAATTGACGCAACATCTCAAGACATCAGTCAGGAAGTTAAAGCTTGGTTGCAAATGGGTTTTCCAAATAAGACAATGACCCCAATCATACTTCCAAAGTTGTGGCAAAATGGCTTAAGGACCACAAAGTCGAGGTATTGGAGTTGCCATCACAAAGCCCTGACTTCAATCCAATAGAACATTTGTGGGCAGAACTGAAAAAGCGTGTGCGAGCAAGGAGGCCTACAAACCTGACTCATTTACACCAGCTCTGTCAGGAGGAATGGGTCAAAATTCCCCCAACTTATTGTGGGAAGCTTGTGGAAGGCTACCCAAAACGTTTGACCCAAGTTAAACAATTTAAAGGCAATGCTACCAAATACTAATTGGGTGTATGTAAACTTCTGACCCACTGGGAATGTGATGAAAGAAATAAAAGCTGAAATAAATCATTCTCTACTATTATTCTGACATTTCACATTCTTAAAATAAAGTGGTGATCCTAACTGACCTAGAAAGGGGATTTTGACTAGGATTAATGTCAGGAATTGTGAAAAACTTTGTTTAAATATATTTGGCTAAGGTGTATGTAAACTTCCAACTTCAACTGTATACAGTATATATACAAATATTATATATATATGGGAGGGGAGGCTCCTAAATGCTTGGGGGCAGCAGAAGGGGGGCTCCTACATATATATATATATATATATATATATATATATATATATATATACACTGCTCAAAAAAATAAAGGGAACACTTAAACAACACAATGTAACTCCAAGTCAATCACACTTCTGTGAAATCAAACTGTCCACTTAGGAAGCAACACTGATTGACAATAAATTTCACATGCTGTTGTGCAAATGGAATAGACAAAAGGTGGAAATTATAGGCAATTCGCAAGACACCCCCAATAAAGGAATGGTTCTGCAGGTGGTGACCACAGACCACTTCTCAGTTCCTATGCTTCCTGGCTGATGTTTTGGTCACTTTTGAATGCTGGCGGTGCTTTCACTCTAGTGGTAGCATGAGACGGAGTCTACAACCCACACAAGTGGCTCAGGTAGTGCAGTTCATCCAGGATGGCACATCAATGCGAGCTGTGGCAAAAAGGTTTGCTGTGTCTGTCAGCGTAGTGTCCAGAGCATGGAGGCGCTACCAGGAGACAGGCCAGTACATCAGGAGACGTGGAGGAGGCCGTAGGAGGGCAACAACCCAGCAGCAGGACCGCTACCTCCGCCTTTGTGCAAGGAGGTGCACTGCCAGAGCCCTGCTAAATGACCTCCAGCAGGCCACAAATGTGCATGTGTCAGCATATGGTCCCACCTTTTGTCTATTCCATTTGCACAACAGCATGTGAAATTATATATATATACATGCACACACATCTAGTATACACGACCGTTCAAAAGTTTTGAGTCACTTAGAAATGTCCTTGTTTTTGAAAGAAAAGCACGTTTTTTGTCCATTAAAATAACATAAAATTGATCAGAAATACAGTGTAGACATTGTTAATGTTGTAAATTACTATTGTAGCTGGAAACTGCAGATTTATTTTATGGAATATCTACACAGGCGTACAGAGGCCCATTATCAGCAACCATCACTCCTGTGTTCCAATGGCACGTTGTGTTAGCTAATCCAAGTTTATCATTTTAAAAGGCTAATTGATCATTAGAAATCCCTTCTGCAATTATGTTAGCACAGCTGAAAACTGTTTTTCTGAATAAAGAAGCAATAAAACTGGTCTTCTTTAGACTAGTTGAGTATCTGGAGCATCAGCTCCAGATACTGGGTTCGGTTACAGGCTCAAAATGGCAGAAAAATAATTTTCTACTGAAACTCATCAGTCTATTCTTGTTCTGAGAAATGAAGGCTATTCCATGCGAGAAATTGCTTTTTCTTTTAAAATTATACATTTTGGATTAGTTAACACTTGTTTTGGGTGAGATGAGGGCAGCAGAAGGGAGGCTCCTAAATGCTTGTTTTGGGTGAGATGAGGGCAATAGAAGGGAGACTCCTAAATGCTTGTTTTGGGTGAGATGAGGGCAATGGAAGGGAGACTCCTAAATGCTTGTTTTGGGTGAGATGAGGGCAGCAGAAGGGAGACTCCTAAATGCTTGTTTTGGGTGAGATGAGGGCAATGGAAGGGAGGCTCCTAAATGCTTGTTTTGGGTGAGATGAGGGCAGCAGAAGGGAGGCTCCTAAATGCTTGTTTTGGGTGAGATGAGGGCAATAGAAGGGAGGCTCCTAAATGCTTGTTTTGGGTGAGGTGAGGGCAATGGAAGGGAGACTCCTAAATGCTTGTTTTGGGTGAGATGAGGGCAGCAGAAGGGAGGCTCCTAAATGCTTGTTTTGGGTGAGATGAGGGCAGCAGAAGGGAGGCTCTTAAATGCTTGTTTTGGGTGAGATGAGGGCAATAGAAGGGAGGCTCCTAAATGCTTGTTTTGGGTGAGATGAGGGCAATAGAAGGGAGGCTCCTAAATGCTTGTTTTGGGTGAGATGAGGGCAGCAGAAGGGAGGCTCCTAAATGCTTGTTTTGGGTGAGATGAGGGCAGCAGAAGGGAGGCTCCTAAATGCTTGTTTTGGGTGAGATGAGGGCAATAGAAGGGAGGCTCTTAAATGCTTGTTTTGGGTGAGATGAGGGCAATGGAAGGGAGGCTCCTAAATGCTTGTTTTGGGTGAGATGAGGGTAATAGAAGGGAGGCTCCTAAATGCTTGTTTTGGGTGAGATGAGGGCAGCAGAAGGGAGGCTCCTAAATGCTTGTTTTGGGTGAGATGAGGGCAATGGAAGGGAGACTCCTAAATGCTTGTTTTGGGTGAGATGAGGGCAATAGAAGGGAGGCTCCTAAATGCTTGTTTTGGGTGAGATGAGGGTAATAGAAGGGAGGCTCCTAAATGCTTGTTTTGGGTGAGATGAGGGTAATAGAAGGGAGGCTCCTAAATGCTTGTTTTGGGTGAGATGAGGGCAATAGAAGGGAGGCTCCTAAATGCTTGTTTTGGGTGAGATGAGGGTAATAGAAGGGAGGCTCCTAAATGCTTGTTTTGGGTGAGATGAGGGCAATAGAAGGGAGGCTCCTAAATGCTTGTTTTGGGTGAGATGAGGGCAATAGAAGGGAGACTCCTAAATGCTTGTTTTGGGTGAGATGAGGGCAGCAGAAGGGAGGCTCCTAAATGCTTGTTTTGGGTGAGATGAGGGCAATAGAAGGGAGGCTCCTAAATGCTTGTTTTGGGTGAGATGAGGGCAATAGAAGGGAGGCTCCTAAATGCTTGTTTTGGGTGAGATGAGGGCAATAGAAGGGAGGCTCCTAAATGCTTGTTTTGGGTGAGATGAGGGCAGCAGAAGGGAGGCTCCTAAATGCTTGTTTTGGGTGAGATGAGGGCAATAGAAGGGAGGCTCCTAAATGCTTGTTTTGGGTGAGATGAGGGCAATAGAAGGGAGGCTCCTAAATGCTTGTTTTGGGTGAGATGAGGGCAGCAGAAGGGAGGCTCCTACATGTCAAGAAAGAAAACAAGTAGCATGATGCAGAAACTATAGTATTTACAAAGACTGCATATACTGTAAGAGAGCAGATCCGCCTATAGTTTAGAGAACATCAGCACACACAACTGCAATGCGTTTGGACTACAAGAGTCTTTTTCAGACAGCTTTGTTTTGGTGTTTCCGGAGAGAGAGGTAAGCCTTTTCTCCCCTCTTAGCTACTTAACCCTCCTTATCGTTGGGGCCAATCAGCCTAATGAAATAAGTCCCCTAGTTAATCTTAACTACACTCTTACAAAAAAAACTGTGCTATCAAACAACCTAAAAGGGTTATTTTGATGTCCCCATAGGAGAACCCTTTGAAGAACCCCTTTTTGGTTCCAGGTAGAACCCTTTTTGGATCCAGGTAGAACCCTTTAGGGATCCAGGTAGAACCATTTTGGGATCCAGGTAGAACCCTTTTGGGATCCAGGTAGAACCCTTTTGGGTTCCAGGTAGAACCCTTTAGGGATCCAGGTAGAACCCTTTAGGGATCCAGATAGAACCCTTTTGGGATCCAGGTAGAACCCTTTAGGGATCCAGGTAGAACCCTTTTGGGATCCAGGTAGAACCCTTTTGGGTTCCAGGTAGAACCCTTTTGGGATCAGGTAGAACCCTTTTGGGATCCAGGTAGAACCCTTTTGGGATCCAGGTATAACCCTTTTGGGTTCCAGGTAGAACCCTTTTGGGATCCAGGTAGAACCCTTTAGGGATCCAGGTAGAACCCTTTAGGGATCCAGGTAGAACCCTTTTGGGATCCAGGTAGAACCCTTTTGGGATCCAGGTAGAACCCTTTTTGGTTCCAGGTAGAACCCTTTAGGAATCCAGGTAGAACCCTTTTGGGATCCAGGTAGAACCCTTTTGGGATCCAGGTAGAACAATTTCCACAGAGGGTTCTGCATGGATCCTAAAAGGGTTCTTCCTGGAACCAAAATGGGTTCTACCTGGAACCAAAATGGGTTCTACCTGGAACCAAAATGGGTTATCTTATGGGGACAGTTGAAGAACCCTTTTGGAAGCCTTTTTACTAAGAGCGTAGGCTCTCCTGGCCAGATGGACACCACCACCGCTCTACACCAACCCGACTGTTGTCATAGTAACGTGATAGACTGTTGTCAAGGTAACGTGACTGACCGTTCTCAAGGTAACGTAACTGACCGTTGTCAAGGTATCGTGACTGACTGACAGTCGATCATCTCACCTCATCTCCAGCACTTCCTGTCGACTGTCCTCGTACTTCCTCTGCCACTCCAGTACCTCCTTCTCCTTGGACACGATCTGAGAGGGAGGAAGAGAGAGAAGTTTATTAGGTACAGTTCATGTACACACATCAAAAGAAACACGAGGAAGGGATCAGTCTGTATAAAAAGGTAAACATTTGTAGAAATATGACTACTACTGAACGTCAACCTGTTCCTCCAATACAGTACGACAGTAACATTCCTACAACGGATATGAATTTGACAGTAGTGAGTGGTGCGGGTAGAGGTTAGAGGTTAGAGGGTAGAGGGTAAAGGGGCACCTCTTCTCGTGCGATGCCCAGAGAGTAATCTAGGTCTTTGGGTTGGTAGGGGCTCTCCCTCTCCCCGTCTCCGTAGCCCGCCGTCCGGGTGTAAAGGGAACTCTTAGTCACCATGCTGTCCCGGTCCACTGTTGATGACATCACTTCTCTGTCTCTCTGCTGCCCAGGTCAAGCGTCAGGGAAGAGGAAGAGGAGGATGAGGTGGGAGAGAGACAGGTACAGACAGTTAGTTAGGTATCTGGTTGATCTAAATGGTGGGTTCTGGTAGCTTTCCCAAAATCCCCAGGTTTTTCCTGAAATCCCAGTGGGAAGATTCCCGGAATCAGCAGGACATCTGGAATCCTTCAACCAGGATTTCTGTATTTAAAAAAAACTGGGAAAGTTACCTGCATTTTAAAACCCTACAGACAACATAATACACTCTTTATAGGATCCTGAACTAAACCAAACCACTATGCAGCATCGTATTGGATCAGAAAGATGCCCCACACACCACAGCCAAACTCTATATGCAAAATGAGGCAGCCTCTGCAATGAGGGTAGATACAAAGTGGGATCCTTGGGACTAAACCTAACCTTAACCCCTGCCCTAACCTTTACCTAACCCCTACCATGCTCTAAATCTAACCTTAAGCCCTGCCCTAACCTTTACCTAACCCCTACCATGCCCTAAACCTAACCTTAACCCCTGCCCTAACCTTTACCTAACCCCTACCATGCCCTAAACCTAACCTTAACCCCTGCCCTAACCTTTACCTAACCCCTACCATGCCCTAAACCTAACCGTAACCCCTACCCTAAACTTAACGTTAAGCATAACCTTTACCTAACCCTTACTTTAACTGTTTGAAATGTGAACTTCAATGGGGTTACATCAGAGTTAGACGTCCCAAGGATCCCTCTTAGATTTTTCCCCTGCAATGATGCTCCTGGAGATTTGGGCAGCTGGTAGCAACATAAGCAGTCGTCAATCCCAGAGCTGTGGCCCTGTGATTGGCTGAAGCTGCAACAGCTTGTCTGTGATTGGGTCCAGGCAGGGGAAAGAGGCGGTATTGCTGGGGGAGGGATAGGAATAGGGTAGCAGCTATGGGTTGTGGTGGTCAGCCGGTAATTGACATAAACACATTTAGCATCTCCTGGCTTCCACACAGCCTACAAGCCACTGATGCAGACCTTTGGAACATCTACATTTTAACAAGTTGAATAAATCCATATAATATAGCCTACATCTTCACAATAAATCCATGTAATATATCCGACACCTTCACAGTAAATCAATGTAATATAGTCTACACCTTCACAATAAATCCATTATTTATTTTAGACAGGTCTAAAGATGCATGATATGAAGAAAACCTAGTCTATTTCAGAAGGACAGAATAGCATACTCTGAGTTGTCCTTATGTTAGGTCCTGATCTGGCTATGCCATATGGCTGTGGGCTACTCTAGTTAATTTAGCAGACAAGATTAGTATATAATTCCGTGGCATTATTTTATAGTATGAAGAATATAACTGAACAAAACTGAATAAAATCAAAAATATATTTTCTACAAAGGATTTGAGAGAGTGCTCACATGCGACTATTCTGTGTTGAGCAGTTAAGAAAGAAAAAAGTTATTTATGCAACTTTAGTTGTGAAACGTCGGGCTATATGTTTAGATTTTTAATACATTGTTAGGCTGCATGATGCGACTCTAATGATGATTTGAAAAAAGTTGCAAAAATAAATAAAAAATTGTTTTTTTTGCACAGACTGCACACATCAGTCTCTGATGAGTCTCTGACAAGCACTTGATAATGCCTCGAATTTATCGGCAGCAACCCCTTAGTGTGGCCGCAATGTGTGGCCGCAATGCCTCCTAAAAAAAAATCCATGCCTTTTGCGGCCAGTGGCCGTTCTGCCCTTGGGCTAAATATAATAATTGTAATTCCCTTCACCCGGCTGGTCCCATGTGGCTCAGTTGGTAGAGCATGGCGCTTGCAACGCCAGGGTTGTGGGTTCATTCCCCACGGGGGGACCAGGATGAATATGTATAGACTTTCCAATTTGTAAGTCGCTCTGGATAAGAGCGTCTGCTAAATGACTTAAATGTAAATGTTCCCGAAGCACCTCTCACTCACATGGCTCTCAGATATCTCAATTCTTATTAGCCAATGACCGTTAACCTGTTGGGGATGGGGGCGCTGTTTAGACTATTTATGCTAATGTGGCTAATTTTTTAAACGGCTTCCCACAAAATCCTTGATCGTACAATATGCATATTATTATTATTATTGGATAGAAAACAGTCTATAGTTTCTATAGGAGTTGAAATTTTGTCTCTAAGTGGAACAGAGCCCATTCTACAGCAATTTCCCTGACATGGAGTCAGATTTGAGAAATGTTGGGCACTTTTCTGAAGTCAGTTAAAAGGGCACTGTCGTTGCTATGACTATACGGACACTTCTTACGTCTTCCCCTGGATGCCTTTACGTGATGACGATTCCAACGGGCTCGATTGCTCGTTCACAGGCCCTACAAATGAAAAAAACCTTTAGCTAGCAAGTCTTTTCTTGCTGCGTAACGCGCGTGGAAGACACCGACCCTCTCCTGTTCCAAGCGTTAGTTTAGCCTGTTATATTTCTCCGGTCATCTTTTCACTCGTTATAGGAGTTACAAACATCACAAAGTAGTTAATTTAAAGCGTTTTATAGCAATTTATATCCGTTTAGTGCGATTTTGGGACATTTATTTTTGCAACGATGTGAAAAGTTGGGCACGCTTTTCAGTTCATCCCGAACGTAGTTGACATTTCCACATGGCAAGAGGACAGCTTTCCACCAAAAGACGATTTCTCCCAAGAAAGGATCCTTTGCCCAAGATACTGATGGAAGAACAGCTCAAGGTAGGACATTTTTATTATGATAAATCGTGTTTCTGTCGAAACATTTTAGTGGCTTAGGACGCCATGTTTTTTGACGTAGCTTCGCTTGGCGCAAACTGTATTGAAAAGTAAGGATAAATTAAAAAATGTAATAACGCAATTGTATTAAGAATTAAATTGTCTATCAATCCCTGTCCACCCTATATTTTTTAGTCACGTTTATGAGTATTTATGTATAAGAGTAGATCACTGTCTAAGTGGCGCAAGGACAAATTCTGACCAGCCGAGTTACATTTCACATTGTCTAACCATGATTTTGGTGGCTAAATATAAAAATTTTCGATCAAACTGTATATGCATGTTGTAATGTGATGTTACAGGAGTGTCATCGGAAGAATTCTGAGAAGGTTAGTGAAAAAATTAATATCTTTTGGCGATGTTGACTTTTATCGCTCACTTTGGCTAGAATCAATGCTGGGCTGCTAATTGCTATGTGCTAAGCTAATATAACGATTTATTGTGTTTTCGCTGTAAGACACTTAGAAAATCTGAAATATTGTCTGTATTCACAGGATCTGTGTCTTTCGATTCGTGTATGCTGTGTATTTTTACGAAATGTTTGATGATTAGTAGTTAGGTAAACACGTTGCTCATTGTAATTATTCTAGTCCATTTGTGATGGTGGGTGCAATTGTAAACTATGCCATATACCTGAAATATGCACTTTTTTCTAACAAAACCTATCCCATACCATAAATATGTTATCAGACTGTCATCTAATGAGTTTTTTTGTTGGTTAGGGGCTATAAATATCTTAGTTTAGCCGAATTGGTGATGGCTACTGGTGTTGGTGGACAAATAAAAGATGGTGGATTATGCTAATGTGTTTTTAGGTAATAGATGTACATCTTTACATATTGTGTCTTCCCTGTAAAACATTTTAAAAATCGGAAATGTTGACTGGATTCATAAGATCTGTGTCTTTCATTAGCTGTATTGGACTTTAATGTGTGAAAGTTAAATATTTTAAAAAAATATT
Organism: Salvelinus fontinalis; assembly: GCF_029448725.1. NCBI lineage: Eukaryota > Metazoa > Chordata > Actinopteri > Salmoniformes > Salmonidae > Salvelinus > Salvelinus fontinalis. The sequence continues at coordinate 5,364,003 of NC_074694.1, forward strand.
TTTTTTGAATTTCGCGGCACTGGTTTTTCAGTGGGGGGGGGGGGGGTGTGCCGCTAGCGCCACGCTGATCCTAGACAGGTTTTAAGCAATCGGGTCTTTCTCACAGGCTACAAGTGAAGACAGACTCATCGGGGACGCAACTGTGCGTGTCCTTATCGATGTCCGAGGCGCATATTGAAAATGTTGGAAGAACTGTCCACATTTACTTTTCAGTCAGTCAACAAGATGAGGCTTAACGAACAGCAAAAGCACTAGTCTGTCAATCTACTATCCCCCATAGTACAAAAGTCGACCTATTCTATAGGTCAACTTGTCCTTCTGTGCAATAAATCAATATTCCAAACACAGTCTGGGACAGTTGTGGGATACGATAGATTCCAAATTAATACAACCACTAGAATAAAAAAAAACTGATGCAACAGATGAGATCGTTTAGCTTAAAATATTGATAAACAATAAGGCCATTTTCTTTACATTATAAGCGCAGCAATGCGCACACGGCAGTAGGCTATAAGCGCAAATGTTCCACAATGCAATCAATTAGCAGTTAACAGCATTCTTAAAAGTGACCGCAAATGCGATTTATGCATGTAATGCTTTTATTCTAAATTTGATTTTTTTTTGTGCTGAAAATGATCTTTGCTGAATTTGAAACTCACGCACTTCGTATCCACATCCCTTGGATGAAAGCGGATTAATGTGTTAATTTTATTAAGAAGTTAGTTGCGATACTTTAGTTGTGATACAAACCTTATCGAAAAATAAATAGGGCTATGGGCTAGGTTACATGAGGTGTGATACTAACCTTATTAAAACATATAGGACTATGGGCTAGGCTACATGAGGTGTGATACTAACCTTATTAAAACATATAGGTCTATGGGCTAGGTTACATGAGGTGTGATACTAACCTTATTAAAACATATAGGGCTATGGGCTAGGTTACATGAGGTGTGATACTAACCTTATTAAAACATATAGGGCTATGGGCTAGACTACATGAGGTGTGATACTAACCTTATTAAAACATATAGGACTATGGCCTAGGTTACATGAGGTGTGATACTAACCTTATTAAAACATATAGGCCTAGGCTACATGAGGTGTGATACTAACCTTATTAAAACATATAGGGCTATATGAGGTGTGATACTAACCTTATTAAAACATATAGGACTATGGGCTAGGCTACATGAGGTGTGATACTAACCTTATTAAAACATATAGGACTATGGGCTACATGAGGTGTGATACTAACCTTATTAAAACATATAGGACTATGGGCTACATGAGGTGTGATACTAACCTTATTAAAACATATAGGACTATGGGCTACATGAGGTGTGATACTAACCTTATTAAAACATATAGGACTATGGGCTACATGAGGTGTGATACTAACCTTATTAAAACATATAGGGCTATGGGCTAGGCTACATGAGGTGTGATACTAACCTTATTAAAACATATAGGACTATGGGCTACATGAGGTGTGATACTAACCTTATTAAAACATATAGGACTATGGGCTACATGAGGTGTGATACTAACCTTATTAAAACATATAGGGCTATGGGCTACATGAGGTGTGATACTAACCTTATTAAAACATATAGGACCATGGGCTGGGCTACATGAGGTGTGATACTAACCTATGGGACTATGGGCTAGACTACATGAGGTGTGATACTAACCTTATTAAAACATTTGGGACTATGGACTAGGCTACATGAGGTGTGATACTAACCTTATTAAAACATATAGGACTATGGGCTAGGCTACAAGAGGTGTGATACTAACCTTATTAAAACATATAGGCCTATGGGCTAGGCTACATGAGGTGTGATACTAACCTTATTAAAACATATAGGACTATGGGCTACATGAGGTGTGATACTAACCTTATTAAAACATATAGGACTATGGGCTACATGAGGTGTGATACTAACCTTATTAAAACATATAGGACTATGGGCTAGGCTACATGAGGTGTGATACTAACCTTATTAAAACATATAGGACTATGGGCTAGGCTACATGAGGTGTGATACTAACCTTATTAAAACATATAGGACTATGGGCTACATGAGGTGTGATACTAACCTTATTAAAACATATAGGACTATGGGCTACATGAGGTGTGATACTAACCTTATTAAAACATATAGGACTAGGCTACATGAGGTGTGATACTAACCTTATTAAAACATATAGGACTATGGGCTAGGCTACATGAGGTGTGATACTAACCTTATTAAAACATATAGGACTAGGCTACATGAGGTGTGATACTAACCTTATTAAAACATATAGGACTATGGGCTAGGCTACATGAGGTGTGATACTAACCTTATTAAAACATATAGGACTATGGGCTAGGCTACATGAGGTGTGATACTAACCTTATTAAAACATATAGGACAATGGGCTAGGCTACATGAGGTGTGATACTAACCTTATTAAAACATATAGGACTATGGGCTAGGCTACATGAGGTGTGATACTAACCTTATTAAAACATATAGGGCTATGGGCTAGGCTACATGAGGTGTGATACTAACCTTATTAAAACATATAGGACTATGGGCTAGGCTACATGAGGTGTGATACTAACCTTATTAAAACATATAGGACTATGGGTTACATGAGGTGTGATACTAACCTTATTAAAACATATAGGGCTATGGGCTACATGAGGTGTGATACTAACCTTATTAAAACATATAGGACTATGGGCTACATGAGGTGTGATACTAACCTTATTAAAACATATAGGGCTATCGGCTACATGAGGTGTGGTACTAACCTTATTAAAACATATAGGACCATGGGCTAGGCTACATGAGGTGTGGTACTAACCTTATTAAAACATATAGGGCTATGGGCTAGGCTACATGAGGTGTGATACTAACCTTATTAAAACATATAGGGCTATGGGCTAGGCTACATGAGGTGTAATACTAACCTTATTAAAACATATAGGACTATGGGCTAGGCTACATGAGGTGTAATACTAACCTTATTAAAACATATAGGACTATGGGCTAGGCTACATGAGGTGTGATACTATGATCTGAAAAAGTTGCAAAAAAAAAAAAGGCATGCTCTGTTTCTTACTGCACACAAGCTGGGCATCGTTCACAAGTGATGATACATCATTCATAAGTGACAGGACTATATTGTCACCCATTAGACTATTCTTGATTTAATCTTGTCTTTACATATACTAAATAATATATGTGTAAATTTTGTTTTGATTTAGAATGGACCGTTATCATGCACCTGTATCGAAACAGGGACAGGGGAAAAAATACATGTCATCTATGCACTTATGTATCGAATGGAGGATGCTTTTCTGGTGGATCAGAATATAGTAGGCCTAGCCTATAGAAAGCTGATGGGCTCCTCTTCTTTTTAATAGAGGCCATCAAAATAATTTTTTCTCACACAATTACATAGCCGATAGGAATGTTGCGCAACATGGGCTCTCATGAAGTGTTTGATTAGATTTTTGGTTACAGATGCATTGATGGGCCTCCCGAGTGGCACATCGGTCTAAGGCACTGCATCTCAGTGCTAGAGGCGTCACTACAGACCCTGGTTCGATTCCAGGCTGTATCACAACCAGCCGTGATTGGGAGTCTCATAGGGTAGCGCACAATTGGTCCAGCGTCATCCGGGTTAGGATTTGGCCCGGGTAGGCCGTCATTATATATAAGAATTTGTTCTTAACCGACTTGCCTCGTTAAATAAAGGTTCTATGAAATAATAATTAAATGTCAGAGTGATTAGAAGAACAATAGAGTGCTGAGTACCAGGAAGTTATCAAGTTTGGTAGGCTACTAATGATCAACTTCCTCTCACACTGTTATGTGAGCAGTAACATGAGTAATGATGAATACATTTAATTTTTTCAGAGCTTGGAGAAGCTAATCGGTCACGTGGAATTTGACTGCTGTCATGACTCGTGATCGCCGGTGTGGCTGTAAAACGGTCACCGTAACAACCCTTGGTGTCACCGTAACAACCCATTATACACAGGGGTATAATGTTAGGGGGCGGCAGCGTAGTGGTTAGAGTGTTGGACTAGTAACCGAAAGGTTGCAAGATTGAATCCCCGGTACAAATCTGTTGTTCTGCCCCTGAACAAGGCAGTTAACCCACTGTTCCCATAATTGAAAATAAGAATTTGTTCTTAACTGATTTGCCTAGTTAAATAAAGGTAAAATTAAAAAAATGTAATGTATTCATCATTACTCATGTTACTGCTCACATAACAGTGTGAGAGGAAGTTGATCATATTTTTATGCTTTGGCCTCTACGGCAAAAGCATCTGCAGGTCATCAGAAAACAAAAATCCAACATGACCTTAACTGTAATAAAGAAACGACAACGTCACCTGAAATATCTGAACATAGAACCCAGAATCTGATTATGACATCACTAACTACGAACTTTATTCACCCCCCCCCCCCCCCCCCCCTTCCACCACAAACAGCCTTGAATGGTTTAATCCTCCCTATGGGGGATTAGAGGATGAGTTGATTGAATTGGGGCCTCATGGGGGTGTAGGAGATTTACAGCCCCACTAATATAATAGTCCTATAGAGAGGTGTTAGGTCTACCTGTCTGTTTTATTGCTTCTTTAAATCAGAACAACAGTTTTCAGCTGTCCTAACATAATTGCAAAAAGGGTTTTCTAATGATCAATTAGCCTTTTAAAATGATAAACTTGGATTAGCTAACACAACGTGCCATTGGAACACAGGAGTGATGGTTGCTGATAATGGGCCTATGTAGATATTCCATGAGAAATCTGCCGTTTCCAGCTACAATAGTCATTTACAACATTAACAATGTCTACACTGTATTTCTGATCAATTTGATGTTATTTTAAATGGACAAAAAAACTGCTTTTCTTTCAAAAACAAAGACTTTTCTAAGTGAACCCAAACATTTGAACGGTAGTGTACTATACAGGGCTTTGGTCTAAAGTAGTGCACTATACAGGGCTTTGGTCTAAAGTAGTGCACTATACAGGGCTTTGGTCTAAAGTAGTGCACTATACAGGGCTTTGGTCTAAAGTAGTGCACTATACAGGGCTCTGGTCTAAAGTAGTGCACTATACAGGGCTTTGGTCTAAAGTAGTGCACTATACAGGGCTTTGGTCTAAAGTAGTGCACTATACAGGGCTTTGGTCTAAAGTAGTGCACTATACAGGGCTCTGGTCTAAAGTAGTGCACTATACAGGGCTTTGGTCTAAAGTAGTGCACTATACAGGGCTTTGGTCTAAAGTAGTGCACTATACAGGGCTCTGGTCTAAAGTAGTGCACTATACAGGGCTCTGGTCTAAAGTAGTGCACTATATAGGGCTCTGGTCTAAAGTAGTGCACTATACAGGGCTCTGGTCTAAAGTAGTGCACTATACAGGGCTCTGGTCTAAAGTAGTGCACTATACAGGGCTCTGGTCTAAAGTAGTGCACTATACAGGGCTCTGGTCTAAAGTAGTGCACTATACAGGGCTCTGGTCTAAAGTAGTGCACTATATAGGGCTCTGGTCTAAAGTACTGCACTATATAGGGCTCTGGTAGGTCTTTATCTCAGTGACACAGTCCTGGTCATTATGACATAAAGCTTTGTTCTGCCAGGTGAGATACTTTACATACAGGAAAACGGTTTTATCCTCCCCCCTCTACCTCCCTCCCTCAACCCCCCCCCCCTCTACCTCCCTCCCTCCCTCTACCTCCCTCCCTCTATCCCCCCCCACTCTACCTCCCTCCCTACCTCCCTACCCCCCTCCCTCCCTCAACCCCCCCCCCTACCTCCCTCCCTCCCTCTACCTCCCTCCCTCTATCCCCCCCCCACTCAACCTCCCTCCCTACCTCCCTACCCCCCTCCCTCCCTCTACCTCCCTCCCTACCTCTACCTCCCTCCCTCCCTCTACCTCCCTCCCTCCCTCTACCCGCCCCCTTTACCTCCCCCCCTATACCCCCCCTCTACCTCCCTCCCTACCTCCCTAACCCCCTCCCTCCCTCCCTCTACCCCCCCCTCTACCTCCCTCTCTACCTCCCTACCTCCCTCCCTCCCTCCCTCTACCTCCCTCCCTCCCTCCCTACCTCCCTCCCTACCTCTACCTCCCTACCTCCCTCCCTACCTCTACCACCCTCCCTCCCTCTACCCCCCCCCCCTTTAACTCCCTCCCTCTACCTCCCTCCCTATACCCCCCCTCTACCTCCCTCCCTACCTCCCTAACCCCCTCCCTCCCTCTACCTCCCTCCCTCCCTCCCTCTACCCCCCCTACCTCCCTACCTCCCTCTCTACCTCCCTACCTCCCTCCCTCTACCTCCCTCCCTCTACCCCCCCCCCCTCTACCTCCCTCCCTCTATCCCCCCCTCCAACTCCCTCCCTCCCCCCTCTACCTCCCTCCATCCATCCCCCCTCTACCTCCCTCCATCCATCCCCCCTCTACCTCTATCCCCCCCTCCACCTCCTTCCCTCCCCCCCTCTACCTAACCTCCCTCCCTACCTCCCTCCCTCCCTCTACCCCCCTCTACCTCCCTGCCTTTCCCCCCCTCTATCTCCCTCCCTCCCTCCCTACCTCCCTCCCTCTACCTCCCCCCCTACCTCCCTCCCTCCCTCTACCCCCCTCCCTCCCTCCCTACCTCCCTACCTCCCTCCCTACCTACCTCCCTCCCTACCTACCTCCCTCCCTCCCTCCCTCTACCTCCCTCCCTCCCTCCCTCTACCTCCCTCTACCTCCCTCCCACCATGAAGCCAACAGGTTACAGTAATATAAGACAAGCATACGTCAGGGTAAGATACTTTACATACAGGTAAGCCTTCAGCCAATAACAAACCAGACACATTAGCAACGGAGGACTGGGATGGGCTGGGAACAACAGAAGAGAAGAGAAGATTTTGAGGAAGAGAGAGAAGGGAGGACCTTAAGGATGTGGAGAAAGAGAGAGAGAGAGAGAGAGAGAGAGAAAGAGAGAGAGAGAGAGAGAGAAAGAGAGAGAGAGAGGGGGGTGAGAGGAAGATGGAGAGAGAGGGAGGGGGGAGAGGGAGATGGAGAGAGAGAGAGAGAGAGAGATTGAAGAAGTCCATGTTACAGACCTTTTAGATAGAAGTGGATGGGATCTAGTTCTGGCTCTAGTTGGGTTAGAGCAGTAGGGGGGCAGTAGGGGGGCAGTAGGGGGGCAGTAGGGGGGCAGTAGGGGGGCAGTAGGGAAACAATGACAAGGGGGCGACAGGGTAGTAGGGGAACAGTGATGAGGGGTAACAGGGTAGTAGGGAAACAATGACAAGGGGGCGACAGGGTAGTAGGGGAACAGTGATGAGGGGTAACAGGGCAGTAGGGGAACAGTGATGAGGGGTAACAGGGCAGTAGGGGAACAGTGATGAGGGGTAACAGGGTAGTAGGGAACAGTGATGAGGGGTAACAGGGCAGTAGGGGAACAGTGATGAGGGGTAACAGGGCAGTAGGGGAACAGTGATGAGGGGTAACAGGGCAGTAGGGGAACAGTGATGAGGGGTAACAGGGCAGTAGGGGAACAGTGATGAGGGGTAACAGGGCAGTAGGGGAACAGTGATGAGGGGTAACAGGGTAGTAGGGAACAGTGATGAGGGGTAACAGGGCAGTAGGGGAACAGTGATGAGGGGTAACAGGGCAGTAGGGGAACAGTGATGAGGGGTAACAGGGTAGTAGGGGAACAGTGATGAGGGGTAACAGGGTAGTAGGGAACAGTGATGAGGGGTAACAGGGCAGTAGGGGAACAGTGATGAGGGGTAACAGGGCAGTAGGGGAACAGTGATGAGGGGTAACAGGGTAGTAGGGAACAGTGATGAGGGGTAACAGGGCAGTAGGGGAACAGTGATGAGGGGTAACAGGGCAGTAGGGAACAGTGATGAGGGGTAACAGGGCAGTAGGGGAACAGTGATGAGGGGTAACAGGGTAGTAGGGAACAGTGATGAGGGGTAACAGGGCAGTAGGGGAACAGTGATGAGGGGTAACAGGGCAGTAGGGGAACAGTGATGAGGGGTAACAGGGTAGTAGGGAAACAATGACAAGGGGGCGACAGGGTAGTAGGGGAACAGTGATGAGGGGTAACAGGGCAGTAGGGAACAGTGATGAGGGGTAACAGGGCAGTAGGGGAACCGTGACGAGGGGTAACAGGGCAGTAGGGAACAGTGATGAGGGGTAACAGGGCAGTAGGGAACAGTGATGAGGGGTAACAGGGCAGTAGGGAACAGTGATGAGGGGTAACAGGGCAGTAGGGGAACCGTTACGAGGGGGCGACTGGTCAGGGGGTGAGAGGGAGATGGAGAGAGAGAGATTGAAGAAGTCCATGTTACAGACCTTTTAGATAGAAGTGGATGGGATCTAGTTCTGGCTCTAGTTGGGTTAGAGCTGTAGGGGGGCAGTAGGGGGGCAGTAGGGGGGCAGTAGGGGAACAGTAGGGGAACAGTGACGATTGGGTGACATTTCTCCTCTTACTTTGGGTGAACTGAAGAGATTCCACCTGCGAGGGCTGGGCTTCTTGAGGAGGGACTGTGGAGTGAGGGTGGTGAAACATCAGACAGCATGAGACAGAGACGAGATGGGAGAATAGAGGAGGAGGAAGAGGAGTGGGGAAGAGACATGGGAATAGACAGATGTCTTCTTTAAGAAACTCTTTGAAGAGGTAGGGTAGGTCCTTTCGGGAAGACTCTGCTGTCCTAGCTTCAGGGGGAAGATGGACAGGGACTCTGCTGTCCTAGCTTCAGGAGGAAGATGGACAGGGACTCTGCTGTCCTAGCTTCAGAGGGAAGATGGACAGGGACTCTGCTGTCCTAGCTTCAGGGGGAAGATGGGCAGGGACTCTGCTGTCCTAGCTTCAGGGGGAAGATGGACAGGGACTCTGCTGTCCTAGCTTCAGGGGGAAGATGGGCAGGGACTCTGCTGTCCTAGCTTCAGGGGGAAGATGGACAGGGACTCTGCTGTCCTAGCTTCAGGGGGAAGATGGACAGGGACTCTGCTGTCCTAGCTTCAGGGGGATGATGGTTCCACCATTGGGGTGCCAGGACAGAGAAGAGCTTGGACTGGGCTGAGCGGAAACTGACTTCCCATAGGGGCTGGGACGTCCAAGAGACCAGAGATTGAACCGGAGATTACTTTCATGAACCATCTAAAATCAAGTTGTGTAAACTTTGCACCTTCTCCAAACCTTAAACCAGGTGTCAATGAACCTTTTGTTGCGGACGTTCAACCTGAGATGAGGTTATGTGTTGATACTTGATGAAACCTACCCATCAGACTTTCATCACATCTGGTGTGACCCTGTTGTGTTCATCAATGTTGTTGTTCGTTGTTGTTATTTACCAGAAAAACAACAGTATATCATCATAATGATGACTCCCATTTGATTGAGGAATGACTACAGATTGATGAGTAGGTTTGCAAAATTCCAGTTACTTTTTCCCCCCAAAATTCCCAAGTTTTCCCAGAAATCAGTGTTGGAAGAGTCCCGGATTAAAGACAGAATAAGCAGGTGGGAATCCAGATTCCTCCAAACAGGATTCCTGGAAAACCTGGGAATTTTGGTGAAAGTTACCGGAATTGTGCAACCCAACGAATGAGGATAAAAGTGAAGTTATCAGATGGTGACTGACCCAGATGAAGTAAACGATATCCCCAATTCACCTTAGTGTTTATCGAAGCTTTTCCTGATCAGGCCAACAGGCAACATGCATGAATGGGTTTGATACAAAAGCCAAGGAGAGAAAAGGCCCAGCTCTCTTTTCTGCTGATTGGTTCAGGAAAGCTGGTGATTGGGAATCGGGGGGTCACAGGTCAGGGGCTAGAAGCCGTGTTAGAGATGTTACATGGGGAAATACAGGAAGCAGCAGTTGTTGTTGTTGAGTAACGGCCATGGGTTCACACACACACACACACACACACACACACACACACACACACACACACACACACACACACACACACACACACACACACACACACACACACACACACACACACACACACACACACAATGGTGTCACTAAAGGGGGGGGGGGGGGGGCAGGCTGAGACACACTAATGCTGCTCACACAGTCACACACACACACACACACACACACACGTACACACACACACACACAGTGAGCAGGTACAGGTGCAGGCTGATTCAGCTCAGTACCTGGGGGGTGACAGTGGAGAGGGAGGGGCTGTCTGAGAGGTGTTTGGCTACCTGCAGAGCCTCTATCCTCAGAGCAGCTAGAACCAGTTCCTCCTGAGACGCAGGTAGGACGGGGGGGGGGGGGGGGGGGGGGGGGGGGGGGCGAGGGAGGCGGAAGGGAGGAGACATAAAGAGAACCAGAAGTTGAGGCTACTTACTTCCCACCTACAGTACCCACACACACTCACAGATCAACAAACAGTCACACACACATACAGTAGTCAACACTTAACAGGCTAACATATTGTAGATAAAGGCAAAGGAAGTTCTGAAAGTAATGGAGTAGCTAAGGTAAAGGAAGCTCTGAAAGTAATGGAGTAGCTAAAGGAAGCTCTGAAAGTAATGGAGTAGCTAAGGTAAAGGAAGCTCTGAAAGTAACGGAGTAGCTAAGGTAAAGGAAGCTCTGAAAGTAATGGAGTAGCTAAGGTAAAGGAAGCTCTGAAAGTAACGGAGTAGCTAAGGTAAAGGAAGCTCTGAAAGTAATGGAGTAGCTAAGGTAAAGGAAGCTCTGAAAGTAATGGAGTAGCTAAGGTAAAGGAAGCTCTGAAAGTAATGGAGTAGCTAAGGTAAAGGAAGCTCTGAAAGTAATGGAGTAGCTAAGGTAAAGGAAGCTCTGAAAGTAATGGAGTAGCTAAGGTAAAGGAAGCTCTGAAAGTAATGGAGTAGCTAAGGTAAAGGAAGCTCTGAAAGTAATGGAGTAGCTAAGGTAAAGGAAGCTCTGAAAGTAATGGAGTAGCTAAGGTAAAGGAAGCTCTGAAAGTAATGGAGTAGCTAAGGTAAAGGAAGCTCTGAAAGTAATGGAGTAGCTAAGGTAAAGGAAGCTCTGAAAGTAATGGAGTAGCTAAGGTAAAGGAAGCTCACTAAACAACAGGGTGAAAATAAAGAGAGGCAGAGACAGTGAGGACACACACTCATCCTCAAACACCAATAGCATAACCATGATAAATCAATAGTATAACCATGATAAATCAACAATATAACCATGATAAATCAATAGTATAACCATGATAAATCAATAGTATAACAATGATAAATCAATAATATAACCATGATAAATCAATAATATAACCATGATAAATCAATAATATAACCATGATAAATCAATAATATAACCATGATAAATCAATAATATAACCATGATAAATCAATAATATAACCATGATAAATCAACAGTATAATCATGATAAATCAATAGTATAACCATGATAAATCAATAATATAACCATGATAAATCAATAATATAACCATGATAAATCAATAATATAACCATGATAAATCAATAATATAACCATGATAAATCAATAGTATAACCATGATAAATCAATAATATAACCATGATAAATCAATAATATAACCATGATAAATCAATAGTATAACCATGATAAATCAATAGTATAACCATGATAAATCAATAATATAACCATGATAAATCAATAGCAGAACCATGATAAATCAATAATATAACCATGAGAAATCAATAATATAACCATGATAAATCAATAATATAAATCAATAATATAACCATGATAAATCAATAATATAACCATGATAAATCAATAACATAGCCATGATAAATCAATAACATAAATCAATAGTATAACCATGATAAATCAATAATATAACCATGATAAATCAAGTATATAACCATGATAAATCAATAATATAACAATGATAAATCAACAGTATAATCATGATAAATCAATAGTATAACCATGATAAATCAATAATATAACCATGATAAATCAATAATATAACCATGATAAATCAATAATATAACCATGATAAATCAATAATATAACCATGATAAATCAATAATATAACCATGATAAATCAATAATATAACCATGATAAATCAATAATATAACCATGATAAATCAATAGTATAACCATGATAAATCAATAGTATAACCATGATAAATCAATAGCAGAACCATGATAAATCAATAATATAACCATGAGAAATCAATAATATAACCATGATAAATCAATAATATAAATCAATAATATAACCATGATAAATCAATAATATAACCATGATAAATCAATAACATAACCATGATAAATCAATAACATAAATCAATAGTATAACCATGATAAATCAATAATATAAATCAATAATATAACCATGATAAATCAATAATATAAATCAATAATATAAATCAATAATATAACCATGATAAATCAATAACATAATCATGATAAATCAATAATATAAATCAATAATATAACCATGATAAATCAATAATATAAATCAATAATATAACCATGATAAATCAATAGTATAACAATGATAAATCAATAATATAAATCAATAATATAACCATGATAAATCAATAATATAACCATGATAAATCAATAATATATCCATGATAAATCAATAATCAAACCATGATAAATCAATAATATAAATCAATAATATAAATCAATAATATAACCATGATAAATCAATAAAATAAATTAATAACATACCCACGATAAATCAATGATATAACCCTAATAAATCAATAATATAACCATGATAAATCAATAATACGATAGAGAGGGTCCAAAGGGAAGCAGGTTGGCACGCCAGGTAGAACTCTGACTCTAATCAACACACCTGTAGTTTGAGGGCGAAGGCAGTGGGGTTGGTCTCTGCTAGGTCAGGCTCCACAGCCTCCAGGTACACCAGGGGGTCAGGACACTCAGACAGCCTGGTTAAGAGGGGTACGTCTGGGGCTGGGACCTCCATAGGGCCCTGGGTGGGTAGCTACAGTACAGGGGGTGGCAGCAGGGAGGCGGAAGGGGGTGAGGAGCGGGGTGAGGAGCGGGTCAGCGTTGCGTAGCAAAGCTTTGGGCAGGTGTCAGAAGGTTGGTAGTGGCTGAGATGCTGAGAAGGAGGTGTGAGTTGTTTCTTGCTGGCCGGTAGGTAGTTTAGGGTAGTTACCTTATGGAAGTTAACTTACGCCAGGGCTTTGAAAGTTTAACCGGGGTAGCATCTACACTGGAGGCCATACAGTATTTAGGGTTGGCACTGTCGCCCTCTACTGTATACATGACAATAACACGGACAGAGTTGAGAGGTCGCGGCATAGCGAACTGGGAAAGAAAACGTGCCGTAACATTGTATTCTGAGATGAGCCTGACACAAAGAGCGTACAGATGGAAGACGACGAGAAACATACATTCATTGCATCAGGTGTATTGATAGATGTATTTTTTCTCCAAACGTATTGATTGACAGCCAGAGAGTTCAATATTGTGACTCACCACTCCATGATCCCTGTCTGTGCTCTGTGTCCGGCTGAGTGACTGGCTCTCTCTCTTCCTGATCTTCTCCTTCTCTCCAGCGGACCCCTCCGGACCGGGCCGAGACCCCTCCGGACCGGGCCGAGAGCCCAGCACCGGGGTCTTCATCTGGGCTGTGATCTGGGCCTCTATCTCCTCAAAACTCCTAGAGAGAGGGAGAGAAGGAAGGAGGGATGTTGAGGAGGACAGAGAGGATCTATGTGTGGTAGAAGCATTAAAATAGTGACTAGAAGGGGATAGTAACTGAAATGTTTTTCAGCATACCCTTCTAAATCTGAGATTTAGAACTAATTAGTAATGTAATTAGTGCTCATGTTGATCACTGTGTGTGACTAAAGAGTGTGTGTGTGTGTGTGTGTGTGTGTGTGTGTATTGTACCCTGTGCAGGGAGAGTTGGGTTCTGATCCGTGGTTAGGCTTGGTCAGGCTGTCTGTCACAGAGTCCAGCTTCAAGTAGAGAGCAGAAGGTTTCTTCACAGACAGAGGCTGGAGAGAGAGAGTGTGAGAGAGGGCAGGAGTGTGTGAGAAAGACAGAGAGTGTAAGAGAGTAGGGGAGAGAGAGATAGAGTAGGAGAGAGCAGGAGAAGACATTAATACAATTAGACACAACCAAATCACGAAAAAACAAAAAGACAATTACTTTACACATTGGAAATAATTAACAAAAATCAGAGCAAACTAGAATGCTATTTAACAGAGAGTACACAGTGGCAGAATACCTGACCACTGTGGTAAAATACCTGACCACTGTGACTGACCCAAACTTAAGGGAAGCTTTGACTATGTACAGACTTAGTGAGCATAGCCTTGCTATTGAGAAAGGCCGCCGTAGGCAGACATGGCTCTCAAGAGAAGACAGGCTATGTGCACATTGCCCACAAAATGAGGTGGAAACTGAGCTGCACTTCCTAACCTCCTGCCAAATGTATGACCATATTAGAGACACATATTTCCCTCAGATTACACAGATCCACAAAGAATTTGAAAACAAACCCAATTTTGATAAACTCCCATATCTACTGGGTGAAATACCACAGTGTTCCATCACAGCAGCAAGATGTGTGACTTGTTGCCACAAGAAAAGGTCAACCAGTGAAGAACAAACACCATTGTAAACACAACCCATATTTATGCTTATTTATTTCCCTTCTGTACTTTAACCATTTGTAAATTGTTACAACACTGTTTTTAGACATAATATGACATTTGAAATGTCTCTATTCCTTTGGAACTTCTGTGAGTGTAATGTTCACTATTCATTTTTATTGTTTATTTCACTTTTGTTGATAATCTACTTCACTTGCTTTGGCAACGTAACAAATGTTTCCCATGTCAATAAAGCCCCTTGAATTGAAATTGAACCAAGAGCACACAGCAGCAGTAAAATATGTCAGAAACACAAAGATATTTTAACACTAAAGTGTGCAAGGACAGTCCGTCTCAAAGACAGTCCGCCTCCAGGACAGTCCGCCTCCAGGACAGTCCGTCTCCAGGACAGTCCGTCTCAAAGACAGTCCGCCTCCAGGACAGTCCGTCTCCAGGACAGTCCGTCTCCAGGACAGTCCGTCTCCAGGACAGTCCGTCTCCAGGACAGTCCGTCTCAAAGACAGTCCGTCTCAAAGACAGTCCGCCTCCAGGACAGTCCGCCTCCAGGACAGTCCGCCTCCAGGACAGTCCGCCTCCAGGACAGTCCGCCTCCAGGACAGTCCGTCTCAAAGACAGTCCGCCTCCAGGACAGTCCGCCTCCAGGACAGTCCGCCTCCAGGACAGTCCGTCTCCAGGACAGTCCGTCTCCAGGACAGTCCGTCTCCAGGACAGTCCGCCTCCAGGACAGTCCGTCTCCAGGACAGTCCGTCTCAAAGACAGTCCGTCTCCAGGACAGTCCGTCTCCAGGACAGTCCGCCTCCAGGACAGTCCGCCTCCAGGACAGTCCGTCTCCAGGACAGTCCGTCTCCAGGACAGTCCGCCTCCAGGACAGTCCGTCTCCAGGACAGTCCGTCTCCAGGACAGTCCGTCTCCAGGACAGTCCGCCTCCAGGACAGTCCGCCTCCAGGACAGTCCGTCTCCAGGACAGTCCGTCTCATAGACAGTCCGTCTCCAGGACAGTCCGTCTCCAGGACAGTCCGTCTCCAGGACAGTCCGTCTCCAGGACAGTCCGCCTCCAGGACAGTCCGCCTCCAGGACAGTCCGCCTCCAGGACAGTCCGCCTCCAGGACAGTCCGTCTCCAGGACAGTCCGTCTCCAGGACAGTCCGCCTCCAGGACAGTCCGTCTCCAGGACAGTCCGTCTCCCGGACAGTCCGTCTCAATCATTATGTCAGGTAAACATATAGACATACTGTAAGTAACCAGTATCGAATCTTCATAGATCACTTCAGTATTTGAGCTAGTTTCACTTCTATCTCCCGACCCTTTCCTATCAGATTGTGGATAGATATTCACCTGTGAAGAGGAACCTTCCTATCAGACTGTGGATAGATATTCCCCGGTGAAGAGGAACCTTCCTATCAGACTGTGGATAGATATTCCCCTGTGAAGAGGAACCTGTGGATAGATATTCCCCCTGGTAAAGAGGAACCTGTGGATAGATATTCCCCCGGTGAAGAGGAACCTGTGGATAGATATTCCCCGGTGAAGAGGAACCTGTGGATAGATATTCCCCCGGTGAAGAGGAACCTGTGGATAGATATTCCCCCGGTGAAGAGGAACCTGTGGATAGATATTCCCCCGGTGAAGAGGAACCTGTGGATAGATATTCCCCGGTGAAGAGGAACCTGTGGATAGATACTCACCGGCGAAGAAGAGACAATCTTCTCCATGTACTCAATCTCATGGTCTGACACTGGAGACAACAGAAAAGACAGAGTTAGAAACAGAAAGAGAGAAAATAGAAGATTGTCAGAGGAAGAACAGTGACAGTTAAGGACAGAAAAGGCTGGCTGGACTAGGTTAGACTGGGCTGGACTAGGTTAGACTGGGCTGGACTAGGTTAGACTGGGCTGGAATAGGTTAGACTGGGAGGGACTAGGCTAGACTGGGATGGACTA
The DNA here is from genome assembly GCF_029448725.1 of Salvelinus fontinalis. NCBI lineage: Eukaryota > Metazoa > Chordata > Actinopteri > Salmoniformes > Salmonidae > Salvelinus > Salvelinus fontinalis. Next base: position 5,380,553 of record NC_074694.1, read on the forward strand.
GGTTAGACTGGGATGGACTAGGCTAGACTGGGCTGGACTAGGTTAGACTGGGCTGGACTAGGTTAGACTGGGAGGGACTAGGCTAGACTGGGATGGACTAGGTTAGACAGGGATGGACTGGGTTAGACTGGGATGGACTGGGTTAGACTGGCTGGGCTAGGTTAGACTGGGATGGACTAGGTTAGACTGGGATGGACTAGGTTAGACTGGGCTGGACAAGGCTAGACTGGGATGGACTAGGTTAGACTGGGATGGACTAGGCTAGACTGGGCTGGACTAGGTTAGACTGGGCTGGACTAGGTTAGACTGGGCTGGACAAGGCTAGACTGGGATGGACTAGGTTAGCCTGGGATGGACTAGGTTAGCCTGGGATGGACTAGGCTAGACAGGGCTGGACTAGGTTAGACTGGGCTGGACTAGGTTAGACTGGGCTGGACTAGGTTAGACTGGGAAGGACTAGGTTAGACTGGGAAGGACTAGGTTAGAATGGGATGGACTAGGTTAGACTGGGCTGGACTAGGTTAGACTGGGATTGACTGGGTTAGACTGGGCTGGACTAGGTTAGACTGGGCTGGACAGGGCTAGACTGGGCTGGACTAGGTTAGACTGGGATGAACTAGGTTAGACTGGGCTGGACTAGGTTAGACTGGGCTGGACAAGGCTAGACTGGACTGGACAAGGCTAGACTGGACAAGGCTAGACTGGACTGGACAAGGCTAGACTGGGATGGACTAGGTTAGACTGGGATGGACTAAATTTAGACTGGCTGGGCTAGGTTAGACTGGGATGGACTAGGTTAGACTGGGCTGTACTAGGTTAGACTGGGCTGTACTAGGTTAGACTGGGATGGACTAGGTTAGACTGGGATAGACTAGGTTAGACTGGGCTGGACTAGGTTAGACTGGGCTGGACTAGGTTAGACTGGGCTGGACAAGGCTAGACTGGGATGGACTAGGTTAAACTGGGATGGACTAGGCTAGACTGGGCTGGAATAGGTTAGACTGGGCTGGACAAGGTTAGACTGGGCTGGACTAGGTTAGACTGGGATGGACTAGGTTAGACTGGGCTGGACTAGGTTAGACTGGGCTGGACAAGGCTAGACTGGACTGGACAAAGCTAGACTGGACTGGACAAAGCTAGACTGGACTGGACAAGGCTAGACTGGGATGGACTAGGTTAGACTGGGATGGACTAGGTTAGACTGGGATGGACTAGGTTAGACTGGGCTGGACTAGGTTAGACTGGGCTGGACTAGGTTAGACTGGACTGGACTAGGTTAGACTGGCTGGGCTAGGTTAGACTGGGATGGACTAGGTTAGACTGGGCTGGACTAGGTTAGACTGGACTGGACTAGGTTAGACTGGCTGGGCTAGGTTAGACTGGGCTGGACTAGGTTAGACTGGGATGGACTAGGTTAGACTGGGCTGTACTAGGTTAGACTGGGCTGACTAGGTTAGACTGGGCTGACTAGGTTAGACTGGGATGGACTAGGTTAGACTGGGCTGGACTAGGTTAGACTGGGCTGGACTAGGTTAGACTGGCTGGACCAGGTTAGACTGGCTGGACTAGGTTAGAATGGGATGGACTAGGTTAGACTGGGCTGGACTAGGTTAGACTGGGATGGATTGGGTTAGACTGGGATGGACTAGGTTAGACTGGGCTGGACAGTGCTAGACTGGGATGAACTAGGTTAGACCGGGCTGGACTAGGTTAGACTGGGCTGGACAAGGCTAGACTGGGCTGGACTAGGTTAGACTGGGCTGGACTAGGTTAGACTGGGATGGACTATGTTAGATTGGGATGGACAAGGCTAGACTGGACTGGACTAGGCTGAAATAAGATGGACTGGACTAGGCTGGACTTGGCTGGACTGGGCTTGGCTGGATAAGGCTAGACTGGGTTGGACTAGACTGTTCATGTCCGTCTCTTCATGTAATGCATAGCTGTAGGACCCACTTTTAACCCAGACAGGCAGACATACTCTGGGTAGCTGGATAGCTAGCTGCTTAACGTCAGATAGAAATCAATAGTGATGCAGCATGCAGACATTAACTTTGACATGAAATTGTTCAATAACTATTGAATTACATTTTTATTTTTAACTCTCTCCCTTTCTGGCTCCATTTGATCAATGTCAGCCTTGATTTGGCCATATATATATTGAAGGAAACACTCACTTACCTCGACTGTTCTCGTTGACAAATGCTGTGAGGTCAGAGGGTTTGGGGAAGTCCTCATGGGGGTCAGAGGTCCTCTCTGCCTCCATGTATGCCCACTTGTGGTTGGTTGAGGAGACCTGCTTCTCTTTTTGATTGGAGGAAGAGGCCAGCTTCTCTTCGTCTGTAGCGTGGTCGTCCTGTAGCGGGGGGATATGAGGCTGGGCTTCATCTACTGGGGTGGACTCCTGGATCGGAGGAAGGAGGTGAGGGGTTGTGGAGGTGAGGAGGTGAGGGGTTGTGGAGGTGAGGAGGTGAGGAGGTGAGGGGTTGTGGAGGTGAGGAGATGAGGAGGTGAGGGGTTGTGGAAGTGAGGGGTTGTGGAGGTGAGGTGAGGAGATGAGGATGTGTGGAGGTGAGGAGGTGTGGAGGTGTGGAGGTGAGGAGGTGAGGAAGTGAGGGGTTGTGGAGGTGAGGAGGTGAGGGGTTGTGGAGGTGAGGAGGTGTGGAGGTGTGGAGGTGAGGAGGTGAGGAGGTGAGGGGTTGTGGAGGTGAGGGGTTGTGGAGGTGAGGAGGTGAGGGGTTATGGAGGCGAGGGGTTGTGGAGGTGTGGAGGTGAGGAGGTGAGGGGTTGTGGTGGTGAGGAGGTGAGGAGGTGTGGAGGTGTGGAGGTGAGGAGGTGAGGAGGTGAGGAAGTGAGGGGTTGTGGAGGTGAGGAGGTGAGGAGATGAGGGGTTGTGGAGGTGAGGAGGTGAGGGGTTGTGGAGGTGAGGAGGTGAGGGGTTGTGGAGGTGAGGGGTTGTGGAGGTGAGGAGGTGAGGAGGTGAGGGGTTGTGGAGGTGAGGGGTTGTGGAGGTGAGGAGGTGAGGGGTTGTGGAAGTGAGGGGTTGTGGAGGTGAGGTGAGGAGATGAGGAGGTGAGGAGGTGAGGGGTTGTGGAGGTGAGGGGTTGTGGAGGTGAGGAGGTGAGGGGTTGTGGTGGTGAGGAGGTGTGGAGGTGAGGAGGTGAGGGGTTGTGGATGTGAGGAGGTGAGGAGCTGAGGAGGTGAGGAGGTGTGGGGTTGTGGAGGTGTGGAGGTGAGGAGGTGAGGGGTTGTGGAGGTGAGGAGGTGAGGAGGTGAGGGGTTGTGGAGGTGAGGAGGTGAGGGGTTGTGGAGGTGAGGAGGTGAGGGGTTGTGGAGGTGAGGAGGTGAGGGGTTATGGAGGTGAGGAGGTGAGGGGTTGTGGAGGTGAGGAGGTGAGGGGTTGTGGAGGTGAGGGGTTGTGGAGGTGAGGAGGTGAGGGGTTGTGGAGGTGAGGAGGTGAGGGGTTATGGAGGCGAGGGGTTGTGGAGGTGAGGAGGTGAGGAGGTGAGGAAGTGAGGGGTTGTGGAGGTGAGGAGGTGAGGGGTTGTGGAGGTGAGGGGTTGTGGAGGTGAGGGGTTGTGGAGGTGAGGAGGTGAGGGGTTGTGGAGGTGAGGGGTTGTGGAGGTGAGGAGGTGAGGGGTTATGGAGGTGAGGAGGTGAGGGGTTGTGGAGGTGAGGAGGTGAGGAGGTGAGGGGTTGTGGAGGTGAGGAGGTGAGGGGTTGTGGTGGTGAGGAGGTGTGGAGGTGTGGAGGTGAGGAGGTGAGGGGTTGTGGAGGTGAGGGGTTGTGGAGGTGAGGAGGTGAGGGGTTGTGGAGGTGAGGGGTTGTGGAGGTGAGGAGGTGAGGGGTTGTGGTGGTGAGGAGGTGTGGAGGTGTGGAGGTGAGGGTTTGTGGTGGTGAGGAGGTGTGGAGGTGAGGAGGTGAGGGGTTGTGGTGGTGAGGGGTTGTGGAGGTGAGGAGGTGAGGGGTTGTGGTGGTGAGGAGGTGTGGAGGTGAGGGGTTGTGGAGGTGAGGGGTTGTGGTGGTGAGGAGGTGTGGAGGTGAGGAGGTGAGGGGTTGTGGTGGTGAGGGGTTGTGGAGGTGAGGGGTTGTGGTGGTGAGGGGTTGTGGAGGTGAGGGGTTGTGGAGGTGAGGAGGTGAGGGGTTGTGGAGGTCCCGTTTGGCTCAGTGTGTGTGTGTGTGTGTGTGTGTGTGTGTGTGTGTGTGTGTGTGTGTGTGTGTGTGTGTGTGTGTGTGTGTGTGTGTGTGTGTGTGTGTGTGTGTGTGTGTGTGTGTGTGTGTGTGTGTGTGTGTGTGTGTGTGTGTGTGTGTGTGTGTGCGCGTGTGAGTGTGTGTGTGTGCGTGTGAGAGAGAAGACTGACCTGTGATGATAGCTCAGACGTGGGCGATCTCTTTGGGGACCTCTTGACTCTGAAAGTATTACTGGAAGAGGAAGGAGAGAAGAAGAGGAAGGAGAGAAGAAGAGGAAGGAGAGAAGAAGAGGAAGGAGAGAAGAAGAGGAAGGAGAAAAGAAGAGGAAGGAGAGAAGAAGAGGAAGGAGAAAAGAAGAGGAAGGTGAGAAGAAGAGGAAGGAGAGAAGAAGAGGAAGGTGAGAAGAAGAGGAAGGAGAAAAGAAGAGGAAGGAGAAAAGAAGAGGAAGGAGAAAAGAAGAGGAAGGAGAAAAGAAGAGGAAGGAGAGAAGAAGAGGAAGGAGAGAAGAAGAGGAAGGAGAAAAGAAGAGGAAGGAGAGAAGAAGAGGAAGGAGAAAAGAAGAGGAAGGAGAGAAGAAGAGGAAGGAGAAAAGAAGAGGAAGGTGAGAAGAAGAGGAAGGAGAGAAGAAGAGGAAGGTGAGAAGAAGAGGAAGGAGAAAAGAAGAGGAAGGAGAAAAGAAGAGGAAGGAGAAAAGAAGAGGAAGGAGAAAAGAAGAGGAAGGAGAGAAGAAGAGGAAGGAGAGAAGAAGAGGAAGGAGAAAAGAAGAGGAAGGAGAGAAGAAGAGGAAGGAGAGAAGAAGAGGAAGGAGAAAAGAAGAGGAAGGAGAGAAGAAGAGGAAGGAGAAAAGAAGAGGAAGGAGAGAAGAAGAGGAAGGAGAAAAGAAGAGGAAGGAGAGAAGAAGAGGAAGGAGAGAAGAAGAGGAAGGAGAAAAGAAGAGGAAGGAGAAAAGAAGAGGAAGGAGAGAAGAAGAGGAAGGAGAGAAGAAGAGGAAGGAGAGAAGAAGAGGAAGGAGAAAAGAAGAGGAAGGAGAGAAGAAGAGGAAGGAGAGAAGAAGAGGAAGGAGAAAAGAAGAGGAAGGAGAAAAGAAGAGGAAGGAGAGAAGAAGAGGAAGGAGAAAAGAAGAGGAAGGAGAGAAGAAGAGGAAGGAGAGAAGAAGAGGAAGGAGAGAAGAAGAGGAAGGAGAAAAGAAGAGGAAGGAGAGAAGAAGAGGAAGGAGAGAGAAGAGGAAGGAGAGAAGAAGAGGAAGGAGAGAAGAAGAGGAAGGAGAGAAGAAGAGGAAGGAGAAAAGAAGAGGAAGGAGAGAAGAAGAGGAAGGAGAAAAGAAGAGGAAGGAGAGAAGAAGAGGAAGGAGAGAAGAAGAGGAAGGAGAGAGAAGAGGAAGGAGAGAAGAAGAGGAAGGAGAAAAGAAGAGGAAGGAGAGAAGAAGAGGAAGGAGAGAAGAAGAGGAAGGAGAGAAGAAGAGGAAGGAGAAAAGAAGAGGAAGGAGAGAAGAAGAGGAAGGAGAGAAGAAGAGGAAGGAGAAAAGAAGAGGAAGGAGAAAAGAAGAGGAAGGAGAGAAGAAGAGGAAGGAGAGAAGAAGAGGAAGGAGAGAAGAAGAGGAAGGAGAGAAGAAGAGGAAGGAGAGAAGAAGAGGAAGGAGAAAAGAAGAGGAAGGAGAGAAGAAGAGGAAGGAGAAAAGAAGAGGAAGGAGAGAAGAAGAGGAAGGAGAGAAGAAGAGGAAGGAGAGAAGAAGAGGAAGGAGAAAAGAAGAGGAAGGAGAGAAGAAGAGGAAGGAGAGAAGAAGAGGAAGGAGAAAAGAAGAGGAAGGAGAGAAGAAGAGGAAGGAGAAAAGAAGAGGAAGGAGAGAAGAAGAGGAAGGAGAAAAGAAGAGGAAGGAGAGAAGAAGAGGAAGGAGAGAAGAAGAGGAAGGAGAAAAGAAGAGGAAGGAGAGAAGAAGAGGAAGGAGAAAAGAAGAGGAAGGAGAAAAGAAGAGGAAGGAGAGAAGAAGAGGAAGGAGAGAAGAAGAGGAAGGAGAAAAGAAGAGGAAGGAGAAAAGAAGAGGAAGGAGAGAAGAAGAGGAAGGAGAAAAGAAGAGGAAGGAGAGAAGAAGAGGAAGGAGAAAAGAAGAGGAAGGAGAGAAGAAGAGGAAGGAGAGAAGAAGAGGAAGGAGAAAAGAAGAGGAAGGAGAGAGAGAGATGTGAGCGGATCAGAGCATCGCTGGCAGAGACTTCATCAATAACCGCTCCATAAATAAGTCAAACCGTAATCAATACATCAACGCTATTGTCTTTTAAACAACAAGAGGTATATTTTCTCCCTCCTATTGCGTATGTTGAGCTCAGTAAGTAGTCATTCACAACACAAGGGGGATAATGACAAAGCAATGATGTCCATGTGCATGTTGTTGGGATTCAACTGAAAATACGTGTTTCAGGATTTTGCGTCGCTAGTTTAGTTAGCGTACATTGCGTTAATTTGACTAGAATTACAGTAGGTTGGAAGTCAATTTCTGCCTCAACATTTGCTGTCATGATTCACATTGATGGTCTACATTAGTCTGGGGTTCCCAAACCTCTCCTCAGGGACCCCCAGACATTACAACCCCCCCCCCCCCCCCAGATGTTTCACTATTTAATTTTAGCCCTGAACTAGCAAAACTGATTCAAGTAGTCAGGAGCTTGAGGATTAGTTGACGAGTTGAATCAGGTCCTAGTTCTGAAATAAATCAAATGCATGGAAAGGCTGCATCAGGCAACAGAATGTTAATTCTTTGCCTAAGTTAGCATGTTAGCATGTTAGCGTGTTAGCATGTTAGCGTGTTAGCGTGTTAGCATGTTAGCGTGTTAGCGTGTTAGCGTGTTAGCATGTTAGCATGTCAGCATGTTAGCGTGTTAGCGTGTTAGCGATATGAGATGAATAGTCCAAACTAATGCTGTCATGATACCAGTATTACGAAACTAATATACCAGATTTTCCTGAAGCAGATTTCACTCTATAGTCCTTTCAAACCTACTTTTGTCAAATATTAAGCGAGTTTGTTTTTTCATGGCTCTGTGCCGATTAGTCCAACCGAGGCACCGGGTCACCGGGTCACCGTGGCACCGGGTCACCGTGGCACCGGGTCACCGTGGCCCTGGGTCATGCAAAGCGAACCGGGCCCATTGTGTGCTGTAGCTTTAAAAAGAAACACATGAGAATCTGGGTGTTTCTGTAACGGTCCTGACCTGTTTTATGTTGTTTTTGTATGTGTTTATGGTCAGGGCGTGTGTTTTGGGTGGGCAGTCTATGTTTTCTGTTTCTATGTTGGTTTTGGGTTGCCTGGTATGGCTCTTAATTGGAGGCAGGTGGTTTGCGTTTTCCTCTAATTAAGAGTCATATTTAGGTAGGGCATTCTCACTGTTTGTTTGTGGGTGATTGTCTTCCGTATCTGTGTTATGTTTGCACCATACGGGACTGTTCGGTTGTTCGTTTCGTTTTGATGTAGTCTGTTCCTGTCCGTGAGTTTTACGTTAGTTATGTAAGTTCATGTTCAGGTTTTTCGTCTACGTCGTTTTCTTGTTTTGTATTTTGAAAGTGTTTTGTTTTTCGTGTTGCCATCATCGTGTCAATAAAAGATGGCTTATTTCCCGAATGCTGCATTTTGGTCTGATGATCCTTCTCTCCTCTCCTCATCCGAGGAAGAGGAGAACGACAGCCCTTACAGTTTCCAACATTAGGTTTTCTTCCAGAAATGAATTTTGCTTCATGTTTCCTTTCCACAATACGGGTAGTGTGACCACCCTCGCCTAAACCCAAATATCTAAGTACCTTAGTGTGACCACCCTCGCCTAAACCCAAATATACTGCACCTTAGTGACCACCCTCGTCTAAACCCAAATATACTGCACCTTAGTGTGACCACCCTCGTCTAAACCCAAATATACTGCACCTTAGTGTGACCACCCTCGCCTAAACCCAAATCATACTGCACCTTAGTGTGACCACCCTCGCCTAAACCCAAATCATACTGCACCTTAGTGTGACCACCCTCGCCTAAACCCAAATCATACTGCACCTTAGTGTGACCACCCTCGCCTAAACCCAAATCATACTGCACCTTAGTGTGACCACCCTCGCCTAAACCCACGACTAACCTCTGTTGCTCATCAATAAAGGAGCTACTACCGTGTGAATGGTCTCTATACCTTGGAGAAGACAGGTTACATTTTTAAATGGCAGGATGCTCATTGAAGAAAATGGGCCTGGTAGAGCTTCTCTGATTGGTTGGTTTTGCATGGTAGAGCTTGTCTGATTGGTAGATGGGCCTGGTAGAGCTTCTCTAATTGGTTGGGTTTTTATGGTAGAGCTTGTCTGATTGGTTGATGGGCCTGGTAGAATCTTCTCTGATTGGTTGTTTTTTATGGTAGAGCTTGTCTGATTGGTTGATGGGCCTGGTAGAGCTTCTCTGATTGGTTGTTTTTTTATGGTAGAGCTTGTCTTATTGGTTGATGGGCGTGGTAGAGTCTCTCTAATTGGTTGTCTTTATGTTACTGGTGTGTTAATAAGGAGGAAGACAGTGTTGCAACATTTCCCAGGTTTTCCAGAAATCCTGGTTGGGAAGATTCCCAGAATTTCAGGAGAACCTGTGAATTTGGGGAAAGTTAGAAGGAGAGGAGCACGACGGGGAGGAGCACGGCGGGGAGGAGCACGACGGGGAGGAGCGGGACGGGGAGGAGAACGACTCCCGATGGGGAAGAGCACGACAGGGAGGAGCAAGACGGGGAGGAGCGGGGCGGGGAGGAGCACGACGGGGAGGAGCACGACGGGGAGGAGCACGACGGGGAGGAACACGACGGGGAGGAGCACGACTCCCGATGAGGAGGAGCACGACGGGGAGGAGCACGACTCCCGATGGGGAGGAGCACGACGGGGAGGAGCACGACGGGGAGGAGCACGACTCCCGATGGGGAGGAGCACGACGGAGAGAAGCACGACGGGGAGGAGCACGACTCCCGATGGGGAGGAGCACGACGGGGAGGAGCACGACTCCCGATGGGGAGGAGCACGACAGAGAGGATTACGACGGGGAGGAGCACGACGGGGAGGAGCAAGACGGGGAGGAGCACGACGGTGAGGAGCACAGCGGGGAGGAGCGGGACGGGGAGGAGCACAACTCCCGATGGGGAGGAGCACGACGGGGAGGAGCACAACGGGGAGGAGCGGGACTGGGAGGAGCGGGACGGGGAGGAGCGGGACGGGGAGGAGCACAACTCCCGATGGGGAGGAGCACGACAGTGAGGAGCACGGCGGGGAGGAGCACGACGGGGAGGAGCACGATGGGGAGGAGCACGACGGGGAGGAGCACGACGGGGAGGAGCACGACGGGGAGGAGCGGGACGGGGAGGAGTGGGACGGGGAGGAGCACGACGGGGAGGAGCGGGTCGGGGAGGAGCACAACTCCCGATGGGGAGGAGCACGATGGGGAGGAGTACGACGGGGAGGAGCGGGACGGGGAGGAGCACAACTCCCGATGGGGAGGAGCACGACGGGGAGGAGCAAGACGGGGAGGAGCATGACGGGGAGGAGCACGACTCCCGATGGGGAGGAGCACGACGGGGAGGAGCAAGACGGGGAGGAGCACGACGGGGAGGAGCACGACTCCCGATGGGGAGGAGCACGACGGGGAGGAGCAAGACGGGGAGGAGCACGACTCCCGATGGGGAGGAGCACGACGGGGAGGAGCAAGACGGGGAGGAGCAAGACGGCGAGGAGCACGACGGGGAGGAGTGGGACGGGGAGGAGCACAACTCCCGATGGGGAGGAGCACGACGGGGAGGAGCAAGACGGGGAGGAGCAAGACGGGGAGGAGCAAGACGGGGAGGAGCAAGACGGGGAGGAGCATGACGGGGAGGAGCATGACGGGGAGGAGCACGACTCCCGATGGGGAGGAGCACGACGGGGAGGAGCAAGACGGGGAGGAGCACAACGGGGAGGAGCACGACTCCCGATGGGGAGGAGCACGACGGGGAGGAGCACGACGGGGAGGAGCACGACGGGGAGGAGCACGACGGGGAGGAGTGGGACGGGGAGGAGCACGACTCCCGATGGGGAGGAGCACGACGGGGAGGAGCAAGACGGGGAGGAGCAAGACGGGGAGGAGCAAGACGGGGAGGAGCATGACGGGGAGGAGCACGACTCCCGATGGGGAGGAGCACGACGGTGAGGAGCACGACGGAGAGGAGCACGACGGGGAGGAGCACGACGGGGAGGAGCGAGACGGGGAGGAGCACGACGGGGAGGAGCACGACGGGGAGGAGTGGGACGGGGAGGAGCACGACTCCCGATGGGGAGGAGCACGACGGGGAGGAGCACGACGGGGAGGAGCACGACGGGGAGGAGCACGACGGGGAGGAGCACGACGGGGAGGAGCACGGCGGGGAGGAGCACGACGGGGAGGAGCACGACGGGGAGGAGCACGACGGGGAGGAGCACGACGGGGAGGAGCACGACGGGGAGGAGCACGACGGGGAGGAGCACGGCGGGGAGGAGAAGGACGGGGAGGACGGGGAGGAGCACGACGGGGAGGAGCACGGCGGGGAGGAGCACGGCGGGGAGGAGCACGGCGGGGAGGAGAAGGACGGGGAGGAGCACGACTCCCGATGGGGAGGAGCACGACGGGGAGGAGCAAGACGGGGAGGAGCACGACTCCCGATGGGGAGGAGCACGACGGGGAGGAGCAAGACGGGGAGGAGCAAGACGGGGAGGAGCACGACGGGGAGGAGTGGGACGGGGAGGAGCACAACTCCCGATGGGGAGGAGCACGACGGGGAGGAGCACGACGGGGAGGAGCAAGACGGGGAGGAGCAAGACGGGGAGGAGCAAGACGGGGAGGAGAATGACGGGGAGGAGCATGACGGGGAGGAGCACGACTCCCGATGGGGAGGAGCACGACGGGGAGGAGCAAGACGGGGAGGAGCACAACGGGGAGGAGCACGACTCCCGATGGGGAGGAGCACGACGGGGAGGAGCACGACGGGGAGGAGCACGACGGGGAGGAGCACGACGGGGAGGAGTGGGACGGGGAGGAGCACGACTCCCGATGGGGAGGAGCACGACGGGGAGGAGCAAGACGGGGAGGAGCAAGACGGGGAGGAGCAAGACGGGGAGGAGCATGACGGGGAGGAGCACGACTCCCGATGGGGAGGAGCACGACGGTGAGGAGCACGACGGGGAGGAGCACGACGGGGAGGAGCACGACGGGGAGGAGCGAGACGGGGAGGAGCACGACGGGGAGGAGCACGACGGGGAGGAGTGGGACGGGGAGGAGCACGACTCCCGATGGGGAGGAGCACGACGGGGAGGAGCACGACGGGGAGGAGCACGACTCCCGATGGGGAGGAGCACGACGGGGAGGAGCAAGACGGGGAGGAGCACGACGGGGAGGAGCACGACGGGGAGGAGCACGACGGGGAGGAGCACGACGGGGAGGAGCACGGCGGGGAGGAGCACGACGGGGAGGAGCACGACGGGGAGGAGCACGACGGGGAGGAGCACGACGGGGAGGAGCACGACGGGGAGGAGCACGGCGGGGAGGAGAAGGACGGGGAGGACGGGGAGGAGCACGACGGGGAGGAGCACGGCGGGCAGGAGCACGGCGGGGAGGAGCACGGCGGGGAGGAGAAGGACGGGGAGGACGGGGAGGAGCACGGCGGGGAGGAGAACGGCGGGGAGGAGCACGACGGGGAGGAGCACGACGGGGAGGAGAAGGACGGGGAGGAGCACGGCGGGGAGGAGCACGACGGGGAGGAGCACGGCGGGGAGGAGCACGACGGGGAGGAGCACGACGGGGAGGAGCACGACGGGGAGGAGCGGGACGGGGAGGAGCGGGACGGGGAGGAGCACGACGGGGAGGAGCACGACGGGGTAACATGCTCACTCTGAGAGTTTAGAAAAAAGGGAATATCACATCTACAGTTAGAGGTCAAAACAGTCCTGCTGACATTACTGTACTTACAACAGACAACACAGAGAGGAACCCTTCGCCTTCCTGTGGCATACGAGAACACACAGACAGGTGACAGAGAGACAGACAGGAGACAGAGAGACAGACAGGTGACAGAGAGGCAGACAGGTGACAGAGAGATAGACAGGAGACAGAGAGGAGACAGAGAGACAGACAGGTGACAGAGAGACAGACAGGTGACAGAGAGACAGACAGGTGGCAGAGAGGCAGACAGGTGGCAGAGAGGCAGACAGGTGACAGAGAGATAGACAGGTGGCAGAGAGGCAGACAGGTGACAGAGAGACAGACAGGTGGCAGAGGCAGACAGGTGACAGAGAGACAGACAGGAGACAGAGATGTGACAGAGAGACAGACATGAGACAGAGAGACAGACAGGTGACAGAGAGACAGACAGGATACAGCGAGACAGACAGGAGACAGAGAAACAGACATGAGACAGAGACAGACAGGTGACAGAGAGACAGACATGAGACAGAGAGACAGACAGGTGACAGAGAGACAGACAGGAGACAGAGAGACAGACAGGTGACAGAGAGACAGACATGAGACAGAGAGACAGACAGGTGACAGAGAGACAGACATGAGACAGAGAGACAGACAGGTGACAGAGAGACAGACATGAGACAGAGAGACAGACAGGTGACAGAGAGACAGACAGGAGACAGAGAGACAGGCAGGTGACAGAGAGACAGACATGAGACAGAGAGACAGACAGGTGACAGAGAGACAGACAGGAGACAGAGAGACAGGCAGGTGACAGAGAGACAGACATGAGACAGAGAGACAGACAGGTGACAGAGAGACAGACAGGAGACAGAGAGACAGGCAGGTGACAGAGAGACAGACAGGTGACAGAGAGACAGACAGGTGACAGAGAGACAGACAGGAGACAGAGAGACAGACATGAGACAGAGACAGACATGAGACAGAGACAGACAGGTGACAGAGAGACAGACAGGAGACAGAGAGACAGACAGGAGACAGAGAGACAGACAGGAGACAGAGAGACAGACAGGAGACAGAGAGACAGAGAAACAGACAGGTGACAGAGAGACAGACAGGAGACAGAGGGACAGACAGGTGACAGAGAGACAGACAGGTGACAGAGAGACAGACAGGTGACAGGAGACAGACAGGAGACAGAGAGACAGACAGGAGACAGACAGGAGACAGAGAGACAGACATGTGACAGAAGGACAGACAGGTGACAGAGAGACAGACAGGTGACAGGAGACAGACAGGAGACAGAGAGACAGACAGGAGACAGACAGGAGACAGAGAGACAGACAGGAGACAGAGGGACAGACAGGTGACAGAGGGACAGACAGGAGACAGAGATGGACAGACAGGAGACAGAGAGACAGACATGTGACAGAAGGACAGACAGGTGACAGAGAGACAGACAGGTGACGGAGAGACAGGTGGCACAGACAGAGAGACAACAAAACACACACACACACACACACACACACACACACACACACACACACCTTAACAGCTAAAAGGATTCAGTACTACACACACAAACAGAAACACAGAAACAACTGGTAACGTGAAAGTGCCTTATAATCACCTAATAATGCAATGGGATTAAAACTTACGATTTGATCGGTTTCTTCTTGGGCTTGGCCGGTTTGTTCTGATTGTGGTCCTCCAGCTCCCTAACGTCATCGTTATCAACCTCGTCGTCATTGGCCGACACCTCGAAAGAGGCGGAGCCAGAGGCAGCCTTGGGTGGAAACGCAGCCGTCCTATTGGACGAACCCTTGAAGGTGTTAACAGCTGACTCGTTGAAGGTGTCAGAGTCAAAGCTATAGGAGGGTTTGTTCAGCTCGGGAGAGACGGGGATCCCGCTGTTAGAGCCGAACGGGTTGAAGTTTGGGTCGTCCCACTGGGCCGGGTCAAAGTCATAGGAGGCCTTAGAGACGGGAATGTCATCGGGGACTGGGGTGTTGGCTAGGGGTTCAGATGGGGGCTGGACTGCCTTCTTCAGACCCATTCTGGGCTTCCTTAGAGGCATCTGAAAATAATAATAATACATAATATGAAGAATGATACAGTTTATTAATTTTCAAAACACTCCAAAGTAACTTTACGTAGTCAGCAATTTAATCAGTAAAATAAAAATCAAACATAAAACTTACAGATAAAACCTATAGACGGACTAACCAAGGAGAGCACTATAAACATGATGACAGACTATAAAACGTACAGATAAATCATATAGACGGACTAACCAAGGAGAGCACTATAAACATGATGACAGACTATAAAACGTACAGATAAATCATATAGACGGACTAACCAAGGAGAGCACTATAAACATGATGACAGACTATAAAACGTACAGATAAATCATATAGACAGACTAACCAAGGAGAGCACCAAACTTGATGACAGACTAGAGTTGCAAAATTCCTGGAATCCAACTGGGGTTTCTGGGAGATCAGGAATTTGGGGAAAGTTAACAGAATTTTGCAACCCTGTGACAGACTAACCTTGGAGCCTGTTTTTCTCCCCATTTTCTTGGGTGGTGGAGAGGCCTTGGGAGGCTCCTCGAGGGTCTCCTCAGAATAGTCAAACTCCAGCCTGACCGCCCCTGAGGTCCGAATCGGGGGGCTGGTTGAGGGAAGGGCTGGCTCGGCGTTAGGGCGCTCTGGGGGGTTAGAGACAGGGGCAACGGACAGCACGGCTCCTTTCTTACCCAACGGCGGGGAGTTAGCGACTTTACTCCCTCCGTTGTTGAACGGGTCGATGTCTTCAAAGTTGTCTGGGTCCCATTTGTAGGTCCCACTGAGGGGAGAGCCTTCGCTGCCTTGGGGGGCCTCCGGCACGGAGATGGGGGTGTCCTCCTGTCGGTTGGGTATAGAGATAGCTGGGGTCGGGGTCAGAATAGAAGTAGGGGCCAGGATTAGTTGATTATCTGTCTCCGGGCTAATGTGATTGGTCTCTTCAATGAGCGAGGCGGAGCTTTCCACACATGGCTTCCCTGTTCTGCAGAGCGTGCCTCCTGTACTGGGCGTGGCCGAGGTAGGACCAGGGGCAGAGTCTACTGTGGCTCCTCCTACTTCCGGATCCTCAGAGCCCAATAGGGGGCTGGCTGCTCTGGTGGGCTCGGCACTGTTCTCCAGCTCCGGTGTGGTTCCGGATGACGGAGGTTGGGGGCTCTCTAGGTTAGAGCTCTGCGTGGCGAGAGGCTTCTTTTTCAGGGAGCCGCCTGGGCGGAGAGGCCCCTTCTTGGAGGGTCTGCGGAGAGTCCCTGGAGCACTCTCAGTACCACTGTCAACACTAAAGGCCTCAGCTAAGGGACGGGAGTCTCCGATTGAGATGGAGGATCCTCCGCCGTCTAGAGGGTCGGAGCCGTCTAGCTCCCCAGCCTGGAGGCTCAGAGAGCGGGTTAGAGTTGATCGGCTCTGGGCCTCAGCAGCAGCAGCAGCAGCAGCAATGAGCTGGTCTAAGTTATAGGCTCCGCTAGCAGCTATGGGCTTGTCCTCGTCAAAGACTATGGACAGGGAGCTACCATGGTGACCTTTAGCCTCTGACCCGGGTTCACCGTCTGCCTCAGAGTCACAGCCAAGACCTGGAGGAACAGAGACATGTATATGATAGGTATTATAGAGTCATGACACAATCCCTTTATGGTGGTTGAATGAGAGAGAGAAATTACATTCTTCTGATGCTTGTTAGTTGTATTTGTGTGAGAGAGAGGGAAACATGTTTCCATGACAATAAAGCCCTAAAATGTTATTGAGAGAGAGGGAAACATGTTTCCATGACAATAAAGCCCTAAAATGTTATTGAGAGAGAGGGAAACATGTTTCCATGACAATAAAGCCCTAAAATGTTATTGAGAGAGAGGGAAACATGTTGTTTCCATGACAATAAAGCCCTAAAATGTTATTGAGAGAGAGAGAAACATGTTTCCATGACAATAAAGCCCTAAAATGTTATTGAGAGAGAGAGAAACATGTTTCCATGACAATAAAGCCCTAAAATGTTATTGAGAGAGAGGGAAACATGTTTCCATGACAATAAAGCCCTAAAATGTTATTGAGAGAGAGAGAAACATGTTTCCATGACAATAAAGCCCTAAAATGTTATTGAGAGAGAGAGAAACATGTTTCCATGACAATAAAGCCCTAAAATGTTATTGAGAGAGAGAGAAACATGTTTCCATGACAATAAAGCCCTAAAATGTTATTGAGAGAGAGAGAAACATGTTTCCATGACAATAAAGCCCTAAAATGTTATTGAGAGAGAGAGAGCGACTGTACAACGCTGTATATATGTATATACACTGCTCAAAAAAATAAAGGGAACACTTAAACAACACAATGTAACTCCAAGTCAATCACACTTCTGTGAAATCAAACTGTCCACTTAGGAAGCAACACTGATTGACAATAAATTTCACATGCTGTTGTGCAAATGGAATAGACAAAAGGTGGAAATTATAGGCAATTAGCAAGACCCCCCCCAAAACAGGAGTTTTAAGCACAACCCCCACCTGTGGACGTCGGGCCCTCATACCACCCTCATGGAGTCTGTTTCTGACCCCCTTTGAGCAGACACATGCATATTTGTGGCCTGCTGGAGGTCATTTTGCAGGGCGCTGGCAGTGCACCTCCTTGCACAAAGGCGGAGGTAGCGGTCCTGCTGCTGGGTTGTTGCCCTCCTACGGCCTCCTCCACGTCTCCTGATGTACTGGCCTGTCTCCTGGTAGCGCCTGCATGCTCTGGACACTACGCTAAAAGACACAAAAACCTTTTTGCCACAGTTCGCATTGATGTGCCATCCTGGATGAACTGCACTACCTGAGCCACTTGTGTGGGTTGTAGACTCCGTCTCATGCTACCACTAGAGTGAGAGCACCGCCAGCATTCAAAAGTGACCAAAACATCAGCCAGGAAGCATAGGAACTGAGAAGTGGTCTGTGGTCACCACCTGCAGAATCACTCCTGTTTTGGGGGGTGTCTTGCTAATTGCCTATAATTTCCACCTTTTGTCTATTCCATTTGCATAACAGCATGTGAAATTTATTGTCAATCAGTGTTGCTTCCTAAGTGGACAGTTTGATTTCACAGAAGTGTGATTGACTTGAAGTTACATTGTGTTGTTTAAGTGTTCCCTTTATTTTTTTGAGCAGTGTATATACATAATATGACATTTGAAAAGTCTTTTATTCTTTTGGAATTTTTGTAGGTGTAATGTACATTTGTACATTTGTTTATTATATATTTCACTTGCCTTGGCAATGTAAACATATATTTCCCATGCCAATAAATCCCTAAAATTGAATTGAATTGAGAGAGAGAGATAGAGATGATGGTGAAGGCTGACTGGTTTTAAGACTAATTAAATTGATGAATGAGCTCTGAATATTTCATCACAACCTCCCAGCCGTCCAATCAGTAAAACACAAATGAATACTGTGATGGATGGCTGAAGCATTTCTGCATAGATAAGACCTGTTTATATCCTTTAGCAGCTCAGTGATGCTGGTCTGACTGACTGAACAGAGAAAACCTCTTTGTTTGAAGTACCAGTAGTCACCAGTAGAGGGCGTTCTAAATCTCTGTCTCTCTGTGAATGTGCACGAGTCTCTCTCACCGGTGTCTTCCAAGGTCAGCAGCTGGGCATGAGGGTCTGTCTCCGTGGGAGACTTGACCGGGGTGGTCGACTCTGGCGTCTCGAACGCTCCGTCTGAGTCTGAGCTCCTATAGGACAGAGAGAGAGAGAGACTCAGTATCACTGTAGACCTCATAGGGACCATGGTGTAGAGAGAGAGAGAGACAGAGAGAGAGAGAGAGAGAGAGAGAGAGAGAGAGCCAGAGAGAGAGAGAGAGCGAGAGAGAGAGAGACAGAGAGAGAGACAGAGAGAGAGACAGAGAGAGACAGGGAGAGAGAGAGACAGAGAGAGAGAGAGAGACAGAGAGAGAGAGAGAGAGACAGAGAGAGAGAGACAGAGAGAGAGCGAGAGGGAGAGAGACAGAGAGAGAGACAGAGAGTGAGACAGAGAGAGAGAGAGAGACAGAGACAGAGAGAGAGACAGAGAGCGAGAGAGAGAGAGAGAGACAGAGAGAGAGACAGAGAGAGAGACAGAGAGAGAGAGTGAGAGAGAAGGAGAGAGAGAGAGAGAGAGACAGAGAGAGAGAGAGAGAGAGAGAGAGAGAGAGAGAGAGAGAGAGAGAGAGAGAGAGAGAGAGAGAGAGAGAGGGAGAGAGAGAGAGAGGACAGAGAGAGAGACAGAGAGAGAGACAGAGAGAGAGAGAGAGAGAGAGAGAGAGAGAGAGAGAGAGAGAGAGAGAGAGAGAGAGAGAGAGAGAGACAGAGAGACAGAGAGACAGAGAGACAGAGAGACAGAGAGAGAGAGAGAGAGAGAGAGAGAGAGAGAGAGAGAGAGAGAGAGAGAGACAGAGACGCAGTATCACCGTAGACCTCATAGGGACCATGGTGTGAAGGGAAAGAGTCTCATTTTCACTGGTACGATGAGTCCACAAAGCAGAAGATATAAAACATTGATCAGAGCCAATAACAATACGATACACCAGAACATCACCAACATCCCAGCATCAGAGTATTATACACCAGAACATCACCAACATCCCAGCATCAGAGTATTATACACCAGAACATCACCAACATCCCAGCATCAGAAACTAGTCCCTAAATCAATCAATCAATCAGAACAATTGCACACCTCAGTGAACTCATTCGTCATCGGGGCTTTAAACTGCCCCAGTGCCACCTGGGAAACCAAATGGAACGAATGTTGTACGTCATTCCAAACATTTGGAGCGTAAAAAACTAAAAGCGGATTTACTTAATTCCGTGGAGATCCGAGGGATCAGAAGAGTTAACCAATCCTGTGAACGTCTTCAGTATCTCATTATTTTATACGTTAGCAATGAAGTTTGGTAAATTGGAAGCTTTGTGTCGTAGGACTTTGTAAACAAAAGGGAATAATGAATTGATCTACATGGACCCAGCCAACCTTTTGATACAGGATTCAGCGATGAGTATTAAAACTGTCACCTGTGATAAAACGAATGGCGCTATGGTAGACGGCATACCAAGTTTTAAGAGTAGTGGCTGCTGCATTCTGGGAAATGGTGTCACAATAATCAAGAACTGGCAGGAAAGTTGACTGTACAATCTACTTCCTGCAGTTTAGGGAGAGGCAAGATCTATTTCTGAAAAAGAAGTCCACTTTAAGTCTTATCTTTTTAACCTGTCTAGCCCCGGGGTGCCGCTAGCGCCACTCCTCCCACATTCCACTGAAAAGGCAGAGCGCGAAATTAATAAAAAAAATTTTTTTTAATATTTAACTTTCACACATTAACAAGTCCAATACAGCTAATGAAAGATACAGATCGTGTGAATCCAGCCAACATGTCCGATTTTTAAAATGTTTTACAGGGAAGACACAATATGTAAATCTATTAGCTAAACACCTTAGCAAAAGACACCATTTTTTCTTTGTCCACCAACACCACTAGCTATCACCAATTCGGCCAAATAAAGATATTGATAGCCACTAACCAAGAAAAAAACTCATCAGATGACAGTCTGATAACATATTTATGGTATAGGATAGGTTTTGTTAGAAAAATGTGCATATTTCAGGTATAAATCATAGTTTACAATTGCATCCACCGTCACAACTCGACTAGAATAAATACATAGAGCAACGTGTATTACCTAATTACTAATCATAAAACATTTCGTAAAAATACACAGCATACACTAATCGAAAGAAACAGATCCTGTGAATACAGACAATATTTCAGATTTTCTAAGTGTCTTACAGCGAAAACACAATAAATCGTTATATTAGCATACCACATATGCAAACGTTACCAGAGCATTGATTCTAGCCAAAGAGAGCGATAACGTCAACATCGCCAAAATATATTAATTTTTTTAACTAACCTTCTCAGAATTCTTCAGATGACACTCCTGTAACATCATATTACAACATACATATAGAGTTTGTTCGAAAATGTGCATATTTAGCCACCAAAATCATGGTTAGACAATGACAAAAGTTGCCCAGCTGGTCAGAAAATGTCGTGCGACATAATAGACAGTGATCTAGTCGTATACATAAATACTCATAAACGTGACTAAAAAATATAGGGTGGACAGCGATTGATAGACAATTTAATTCTTAATACAATCGCTGATTTACATTTTTTAAATTATCCTTACTTTTCAATACAGTTTGCGCCAAGCGAAGCTACATCTAACAAAATGGCGGCATAAGCGATTAACATTTTTCGACAGAAACACGATTTATCATAATAAATTGTTCTTACTTTGAGCTGTTCTTCCATCAGAATCTTGGGCAATGAATCCTTTCTTGGGTCTAATCGTCTTTTGGCCGAAAGCTGTCCTCTATCCATGTGGAAATGCCCACTGCGTTCGGCATGAACTGGAAACGTGCCCAGAAGTTCAAAGTGTCTCAGAAAGAAATGTCCCAAAATCGCACTAAACGGATATAAATTGCTATAAAACGGTTTAAATTAACTACCTTATGATGTCTTTAACACCTATTACAAGTAAAAACATGACCGGAGAAATATTACTGGCTACACTAATGCTTGGAAAAAGAGCAGGTCGGTGTCCACCGTGCGTCCGGCGCAGCTGGAAAAGAGTTACTACCTACACGTTGTTCCGTTTTATAGAGGCTGTGATTGCGCAATCGACTCCATTCAAAGCGTCATCACGTAAAGACATTCAGGGGAAGACGTAAGCAGTGTTTGCATCCTCATAGCATTCACAGGGACCTTTAAACTGACTCCAGATCAGGGGCCAAGATGTCTGAAATCTGACTCCATGTCAGGGAAAGTTCTGTAGAATGAGTTCTGTTCCACTCAGAGACAAAATTTCAACTGCTATAGAAACTAGAGAGTGTTTTCTATCCAATAATAATAATAATATGCATATTGTACGAGCAAGAATTGAGTAGGAAGCCGTTTAAAAATTACACGATTTCCAGAAAAAGTGACAACAGCACCCCCTATCCTAATGAGGTTTTAACTAGCTCATCCATATGTTTTTTAAACATTACGTTTTTGTCAATCCAGATACCCGGATATTTGTAGTCGGGATCCTGATCGATCGGAGAACCATCCAGTGAATAAATATGTAGTTCATGTCACGTTCGTCTACGGATGGATTGGACCAAGGTGCAGCGTGGGAGGCCATACATTTTACTTTATTTTAAATGACACCTAAAAAAATATACATATACAAAAACGAATGTAAAAACACATGCAGTGCAGAAAGCAACTACACACAAACAAGATCCCACAATCTAAGGTGGAAAAAAGGGCTGCCTAAGTATGATCCCCAATCAGAGACAACGATAGACAGCTGCCTCTGATTGTTTCCATCACAGCATCAGATCAGACTGGCTGTTACCATCACAGCATCAGATCAGACTGGTTGTTACCATCACAGCATCAGACTGGCTGTTACCATCACAGCATCAGACTGGCTGTTACCATCACAGCATCAGACTGGCTGTTACCATCACAGCATCAGATCAGACTGGCTGTTACCATCACAGCATCAGATCAGACTGGTTGTTACCATCACAGCATCAGATCAGACTGGCTGTTACCATCACAGCATCAGACTGGCTGTTACCATCACAGCATCAGACTGGCTGTTACCATCACAGCATCAGATCAGACTGGTTGTTACCATCACAGCATCAGATCAGACTGGCTGTTACCATCACAGCATCAGATCAGACTGGCTGTTACCATCACAGCATCAGACTGGCTGTTACCATCACAGCATCAGATCAGACTGGCTGTTACCATCACAGCATCAGACTGGCTGTTACCATCACAGCATCAGATCAGACTGGCTGTTACCATCACAGCATCAGATCAGACTGGCTGTTACCATCACAGCATCAGACTGGCTGTTACCATCACAGCATCAGATCAGACTGGCTGTTACCATCACAGCATCAGATCAGACTGGCTGTTACCATCACAGCATCAGATCAGACTGGCTGTTACCATCACAGCATCAGACTGGCTGTTACCATCACAGCATCAGATCAGACTGGCTGTTACCATCACAGCATCAGATCAGACTGGCTGTTACCATCACAGCATCAGACTGGCTGTTACCATCACAGCATCAGACTGGCTGTTACCATCACAGCATCAGATCAGACTGGCTGTTACCATCACAGCATCAGATCAGACTGGCTGTTACCATCACAGCATCAGACTGGCTGTTACCATCACAGCATCAGATCAGACTGGCTGTTACCATCACAGCATCAGATCAGACTGGCTGTTACCATCACAGCATCAGACTGGCTGTTACCATCACAGCATCAGATCAGACTGGCTGTTACCATCACAGCATCAGATCAGACTGGCTGTTACCATCACAGCATCAGATCAGACTGGCTGTTACCATCACAGCATCAGACTGGCTGTTACCATCACAGCATCAGATCAGACTGGCTGTTACCATCACAGCATCAGATCAGACTGGCTGTTACCATCACAGCATCAGACTGGCTGTTACCATCACAGCATCAGACTGGCTGTTACCATCACAGCATCAGATCAGACTGGCTGTTACCATCACAGCATCAGATCAGACTGGCTGTTACCATCACAGCATCAGATCAGACTGGCTGTTACCATCACAGCATCAGACTGGCTGTTACCATCACAGCATCAGACTGGCTGTTACCATCACAGCATCAGATCAGACTGGCTGTTACCATCACAGCATCAGATCAGACTGGCTGTTACCATCACAGCATCAGATCAGACTGGCTGTTACCATCACAGCATCAGACTGGCTGTTACCATCACAGCATCAGACTGGCTGTTACCATCACAGCATCAGATCAGACTGGCTGTTACCATCACAGCATCAGACTGGCTGTTACCATCACAGCATCAGATCAGACTGGCTGTTACCATCACAGCATCAGATCAGACTGGCTGTTACCATCACAGCATCAGACTGGCTGTTACCATCACAGCATCAGATCAGACTGGTTGTTACCATCACAGCATCAGATCAGACTGGCTGTTACCATCACAGCATCAGATCAGACTGGCTGTTACCATCACAGCATCAGACTGGCTGTTACCATCACAGCATCAGACTGGCTGTTACCATCACAGCATCAGATCAGACTGGCTGTTACCATCACAGCATCAGACTGGCTGTTACCATCACAGCATCAGATCAGACTGGCTGTTACCATCACAGCATCAGATCAGACTGGCTGTTACCATCACAGCATCAGATCAGACTGGCTGTTACCATCACAGCATCAGACTGGCTGTTACCATCACAGCATCAGATCAGACTGGCTGTTACCATCACAGCATCAGACTGGCTGTTACCATCACAGCATCAGATCAGACTGGCTGTTACCATCACAGCATCAGACTGGCTGTTACCATCACAGCATCAGATCAGACTGGCTGTTACCATCACAGCATCAGATCAGACTGGCTGTTACCATCACAGCATCAGATCAGACTGGCTGTTACCATCACAGCATCAGACTGGCTGTTACCATCACAGCCAGTCAGACTGGCTGTTACCATCACAGCCATCAGACTGGCTGTTACCATCACAGCATCAGACTGGCTGTTACCATCACAGCATCAGATCAGACTGGCTGTTACCATCACAGCATCAGATCAGACTGGCTGTTACCATCACAGCATCAGACTGGCTGTTACCATCACAGCATCAGATCAGACTGGTTGTTACCATCACAGCATCAGATCAGACTGGCTGTTACCATCACAGCATCAGATCAGACTGGCTGTTACCATCACAGCATCAGACTGGCTGTTACCATCACAGCATCAGACTGGCTGTTACCATCACAGCATCAGATCAGACTGGCTGTTACCATCACAGCATCAGACTGGCTGTTACCATCACAGCATCAGATCAGACTGGCTGTTACCATCACAGCATCAGATCAGACTGGCTGTTACCATCACAGCATCAGACTGGCTGTTACCATCACAGCATCAGATCAGACTGGTTGTTACCATCACAGCATCAGATCAGACTGGCTGTTACCATCACAGCATCAGATCAGACTGGCTGTTACCATCACAGCATCAGACTGGCTGTTACCATCACAGCATCAGATCAGACTGGCTGTTACCATCACAGCATCAGATCAGACTGGCTGTTACCATCACAGCATCAGACTGGCTGTTACCATCACAGCATCAGACTGGCTGTTACCATCACAGCATCAGATCAGACTGGCTGTTACCATCACAGCATCAGATCAGACTGGCTGTTACCATCACAGCATCAGACTGGCTGTTACCATCACAGCTTCAGATCAGACTGGCTGTTACCATCACAGCATCAGACTGGCTGTTACCATCACAGCATCAGACTGGCTGTTACCATCACAGCTTCAGATCAGACTGGTTGTTACCATCACAGCATCAGATCAGACTGGCTGTTACCATCACAGCATCAGATCAGACTGGCTGTTACCATCACAGCATCAGACTGGCTGTTACCATCACAGCATCAGATCAGACTGGCTGTTACCATCACAGCATCAGATCAGACTGGCTGTTACCATCACAGCATCAGACTGGCTGTTACCATCACAGCATCAGACTGGCTGTTACCATCACAGCATCAGATCAGACTGGCTGTTACCATCACAGCATCAGATCAGACTGGTTGTTACCATCACAGCATCAGATCAGACTGGCTGTTACCATCACAGCATCAGACTGGCTGTTACCATCACAGCATCAGATCAGACTGGCTGTTACCATCACAGCATCAGACTGGCTGTTACCATCACAGCATCAGATCAGACTGGTTGTTACCATCACAGCATCAGACTGGTTGTTACCATCACAGCATCAGATCAGACTGGCTGTTACCATCACAGCATCAGACTGGCTGTTACCATCACAGCATCAGATCAGACTGGCTGTTACCATCACAGCATCAGATCACACTGGCTGTTACCATCACAGCATCAGACTGGCTGTTACCATCACAGCATCAGATCAGACTGGCTGTTACCATCACAGCATCAGACTGGCTGTTACCATCACAGCATCAGACTGGCTGTTACCATCACAGCATCAGACTGGCTGTTACCATCACAGCATCAGACTGGCTGTTACCATCACAGCATCAGATCAGACTGGCTGTTACCATCACAGCATCAGATCAGACTGGCTGTTACCATCACAGCATCAGACTGGCTGTTACCATCACAGCATCAGATCAGACTGGTTGTTACCATCACAGCATCAGATCAGACTGGCTGTTACCATCACAGCATCAGACTGGCTGTTACCATCACAGCATCAGATCAGACTGGCTGTTACCATCACAGCATCAGATCAGACTGGCTGTTACCATCACAGCATCAGACTGGTTGTTACCATCACAGCATCAGATCAGACTGGCTGTTACCATCACAGCATCAGACTGGTTGTTACCATCACAGCATCAGATCAGACTGGCTGTTACCATCACAGCATCAGATCAGACTGGCTGTTACCATCACAGCATCAGACTGGCTGTTACCATCACAGCATCAGACTGGCTGTTACCATCACAGCATCAGATCAGACTGGCTGTTACCATCACAGCATCAGACTGGCTGTTACCATCACAGCATCAGACTGGCTGTTACCATCACAGCATCAGACTGGCTGTTACCATCACAGCATCAGACTGGCTGTTACCATCACAGCATCAGACTGGCTGTTACCATCACAGCATCAGATCAGACTGGCTGTTACCATCACAGCATCAGATCAGACTGGCTGTTACCATCACAGCATCAGACTGGCTGTTACCATCACAGCATCAGATCAGACTGGTTGTTACCATCACAGCATCAGATCAGACTGGCTGTTACCATCACAGCATCAGATCAGACTGGCTGTTACCATTACAGCATCAGATCAGACTGGCTGTTACCATCACAGCATCAGACTGGCTGTTACCATCACAGCATCAGATCAGACTGGCTGTTACCATCACAGCATCAGACTGGCTGTTACCATCACAGCATCAGACTGGTTGTTACCATCACAGCATCAGATCAGACTGGCTGTTACCATCACAGCATCAGACTGGTTGTTACCATCACAGCATCAGATCAGACTGGCTGTTACCATCACAGCATCAGACTGGCTGTTACCATCACAGCATCAGATCAGACTGGCTGTTACCATCACAGCATCAGACTGGCTGTTACCATCACAGCATCAGACTGGTTGTTACCATCACAGCATCAGATCAGACTGGCTGTTACCATCACAGCATCAGACTGGCTGTTACCATCACAGCATCAGATCAGACTGGCTGTTACCATCACAGCATCAGACTGGCTGTTACCATCACAGCATCAGACTGGTTGTTACCATCACAGCATCAGATCAGACTGGCTGTTACCATCACAGCATCAGATCAGACTGGCTGTTACCATCACAGCATCAGACTGGCTGTTACCATCACAGCATCAGACTGGCTGTTACCATCACAGCATCAGACTGGCTGTTACCATCACAGCATCAGACTGGCTGTTACCATCACAGCATCAGACTGGCTGTTACCATCACAGCATCAGACTGGCTGTTACCATCACAGCATCAGATCAGACTATTTTCCTCCATTGTTCAATTAAACATCTCCTTCTTCTTTCTCTGCAGCCCCCAAGGCTGACACACACACACACTCACTCTCACACACACACACACACACACACACACACACACACACACACACACACACACACACACACACACACACACACATTCACGCTAATCATCAGATAACATGAACAGTTAAGGGGGAGAACTGGGGGAGTCAGGGGAAGTCAGTAATCCCCACTGTGAGCAAGGAGAGAGATGAAATAATCATGAATATGGATCCATAACAACCAGCCAGACAGACGAGGGTCCAGACACACCACCCTGAAACACACCACACACACACACACACACACACACACACACACACACACACACACACACACACACACACACACACACACACACACACACACACACACACACACACACACACACACACACACACTCACACTCACAGGAACACATGAATCAGACAACAGCAGGATAATATGACCCCCTGTTAATTCAACCTGCTGTCATTACAGACATCAGTCGATGGCAGGGTAAAAAAAAGCTCAAGACCTCAATGTCGGTATGACCTCTACGTCAGTATGTTTACAAGCTACATAAATGTC
Source organism: Salvelinus fontinalis (assembly GCF_029448725.1). Lineage (NCBI taxonomy): Eukaryota > Metazoa > Chordata > Actinopteri > Salmoniformes > Salmonidae > Salvelinus > Salvelinus fontinalis. The sequence continues at coordinate 5,408,008 of NC_074694.1, forward strand.
AAACTACCTTCCAAATTCATCATACTATTTGCCCTTCAGTAGTAATTGAACAGATCTTGGAGATGAACAGTTTAGCTCCAGTGCAGTGTCAGTGAAAGATACAGTGACATTGTAATCCCCGTCTCCGCCAGTAGGATTAGGCTCACTGCAACCAGGGATTTGGGTGTCACACCACACATGTGGAATTAAGTGATTGCTGGGTATTCCCCCAGGATCTGAAGCACTGCCTATAGAAAGTGTGATCCCACGCATACAGGCAAACAAACATAATCCATAGGATCCATAGTAACCATAATGAATAGGATCCATAGTAACCATAATCCATAGGATCCATAGTAACCATAATCCATAGGATCCATAGTAACCATAATCAATAGGATCCATAGTAACCGTAATCCATAGGATCCATAGTAATCGTAATCAATAGGATCCATAGTAACCATAATCAATAGGATCCATAGTAACCGTAATCCATAGGATCCATAGTAACCGTAATCCATAGGATCCATAGTAACCATAATCCATAGGATCCATAGTAACCATAATGAATAGGATCCATAGTAACCGTAATCAATAGGATCCATAGTAACCGTAATCCATAGGATCCATAGTAACCATAATCCATAGGATCCATAGTAACCATAATCAATAGGATCCATAGTAGCCGTAATCCATAGGATCCATAGTAACCATAATCAATAGGATCCATAGTAACCGTAATCCATAGGATCCATACCAACTATTATCCTTAATAACATACTCCATAGGATCCATAGTAACCGTAATCCATAGGACCCATACCAACTATTATCCTTAATAACATACTCCATAGGATGCATAGTAACCATAATCCATAGGACCCATAGAAACTATAATCCATAGTAACCATAATCCATAGTAACCATAGTAACCATAATCCATAGTAACCATTGTAACCATAATCCATAGTAACCATTCTAAACATAATCCAGGGTAACCATAATCCATAGGATCCATAGTAACCGTAATCCATAGTAACCATAATCCATAGTAACCATTCTAACCCATACTAACCAGAATCGATAGGATCCATAACAACCATAATCCACAGTAACCATAATCCACTGTAAACAGGATCTATAGTAACCACAATCCACAGTAACCAGGATCTATGGTAACCATAATCCACAGCAACCAGGATCTATAGTAACCATAATCCACTGTAAACAGGATCCATAGTAACCATAATCCACAGCAACCAAGATTCATAGTAACCATAATCCACAGTAACCAGGATTCATAGTAACCATAATCCACAGTAAACAGGATCCATAGTAACCATAATCCACAGTAACCAGGATTCATAGTAACCATAATCCACAGTAAACAGGATCCATAGTAACCCTAATCCACAGTAACCAGGATCCATAGTAACCATAATCCACAGTAACCAGGATTCATAGTAACCATAATCCACAGTAAACAGGATTCATAGTAACCCTAATCCACAGTAACCAGGATTCATAGTAACCATAATCCACAGTAACCAGGATTCATAGTAACCATAATCCACAGTAAACAGGATTCATAGTAACCCTAATCCACAGTAACCAGGATTCATAGTAACCATAATCCACAGTAACCAGGATTCATAGTAACCATAATCCACAGTAAACAGGATTCATAGTAACCATAATCCACAGTAAACAGGATTCATAGTAACCATAATCCACAGTAACCAGGATTCATAGTAACCATAATCCACAGTAAACAGGATTCATAGTAACCATAATCCACAGTAACCAGGATCTATACTAACCCTAATCCATAGTAACCAGGATTCATAGTAACCATAATCCATAGCAACCAGGATTCATAGTAACCATAATCCACAGTAAACAGGATTCATAGTAACCATAATCCACAGTAAACAGGATTCATAGTAACCATAATCCACAGTAACCAGGATTCATAGTAACCATAATCCACAGTAAACAGGATTCATAGTAACCATAATCCACAGTAACCAGGATCTATAGTAACCATAATCCATAGTAACCAGGATTCATAGTAACCATAATCCATAGTAACCAGGATTCATAGTAACCATAATCCATAGTAAACAGGATCTATAGTAACCATAATCCATAGTAACCAGGATTCATAGTAACCATAATCCATAGCAACCAGGATTCATAGTAACCATAATCCATAGCAACCAGGATCCATAGTAACCATAATCCATAGTAAACAGGATCTATAGTAACCATAATCCATAGCAACCAGGATCCATAGTAACCATAATCCATAGTAAACAGGATCTATAGTAACCATAATCTATAGCAACCAGGATTCATAGTAACCATAATCCATAGCAACCAGGATTCATAGTAACCATAATCCATAGCAACCAGGATCCATAGTAACCATAATCCATAGTAAACAGGATCTATAGTAACTATAATCCATAGTAACCATAATCCATAGTAACCATAATCCATAGTAACCGTAATCCATAGTAACCATAATCCATAGCAACCAGGATTCATAGTAACCATAATCCACAGTAACCAGGATTCATAGTAACCATAATCCACAGTAACCATAATCCATAGCAACCATAATCCATAGCAACCCTAATCCTGTGGATTGACGTGTTCAGCAGGAGCTCTCTCCCTTACCAAGCTATAACTGAACATATTTGAAAAGGCCAGGTTTTACTCTTTTGACATTAGGCCTAGGTAATATAGGTCTAGCTCAATGGTTACGAGTAATGTGTTCGGCAGTAATTTGCGATGGTAATTAGCGCTTGTTTAGCAGCCTTTGCTGAAGAGGACATTTCACATTGTGTATGACACCATGGTGACTTGGAGATGCTAGCCCAACGCCTTCTGTTCCGCTGTGGTTAAGAACTCAAACTGCCGGCAAAACCGTCCTCATGGCCAACGCACACACACACAGACACAGACACAGACACAGACACAGACACAGACACAGACACAGACACAGACACAGACACAGACACAGACACAGACACACAGACACACAGACACACAGACACACAGACACAGACACAGACACAGACACACACACACACACACACACACACACACACACACAGACACACACACACACACACACACACACACACACACACACACACACACACACACACACAGACACACAGACAAACGCACATGCTCACGCAGACACACATAGAGACACAAACAAACATACACAAACACACAGACACAGAAACGGTAGCATATATACTGTACAGACACCACACAAACACACAGACACAGAAACGGTAGCATATATACTGTACAGACACCACACAAACACACAGACACAGAAACGGTAGCATATATACTGTACAGACACCACACAAACACACAGACACAGAAACGGTAGCATATATACTGTACAGACACCACACAAACACACAGACACAGAAACGGTAGCATATATACTGTACAGACACCACACAAACACACAGACACAGAAACGGTAGCATATATACTGTACAGACACCACACAAACACACAGACACAGAAACGGTAGCATATATACTGTACAGACACCACACAAACACACAGACACAGAAACGGTAGCATATATACTGTACAGACACCACACAAACACACAGACACAGAAACGGTAGCATATATACTGTACAGACACCACACAAACACACAGACACAGAAACGGTAGCATATATACTGTACAGACACCACACAAACACACAGACACAGAAACGGTAGCATATATACTGTACAGACACCACACAAACACACAGACACAGAAACGGTAGCATATATACTGTACAGACACCACACAAACACACAGACACAGAAACGGTAGCATATATACTGTACAGACACCACACAAACACACAGACACAGAAACGGTAGCATATATACTGTACAGACACCACACAAACACACAGACACAGAAACGGTAGCATATATACTGTACAGACACCACACAAACACACAGACACAGAAACGGTAGCATATATACTGTACAGACACCACACAAACACACAGACACAGAAACGGTAGCATATATACTGTACAGACACCACACAAACACACAGACACAGAAACGGTAGCATATATACTGTACAGACACCACACAAACACACAGACACAGAAACGGTAGCATATATACTGTACAGACACCACACAAACACACAGACACAGAAACGGTAGCATATATACTGTACAGACACCACACAAACACACAGACACAGAAACGGTAGCATATATACTGTACAGACACCACACAAACACACAGACACAGAAACGGTAGCATATATACTGTACAGACACCACACAAACACACAGACACAGAAACGGTAGCATATATACTGTACAGACACCACACAAACACACAGACACAGAAACGGTAGCATATATACTGTACAGACACCACACAAACACACAGACACAGAAACGGTAGCATATATACTGTACAGACACCACACAAACACACAGACACAGAAACGGTAGCATATATACTGTACAGACACCACACAAACACACAGACACAGAAACGGTAGCATATATACTGTACAGACACCACACAAACACACAGACACAGAAACGGTAGCATATATACTGTACAGACACCACACAAACACACAGACGCAGAAACGGTAGCATATATACTGTACAGACACCACACAAACACACAGACACAGAAACGGTAGCATATATACTGTACAGACACCACACAAACACACAGACACAGAAACGGTAGCATATATACTGTACAGACACCACACAAACACACAGACGCAGAAACGGTAGCATATATACTGTACAGACACCACACAAACACACAGACACAGAAACGGTAGCATATATACTGTACAGACACCACACAAACACACAGACACAGAAACGGTAGCATATATACTGTACAGACACCACACAAACACACAGACACAGAAACGGTAGCATATATACTGTACAGACACCACACAAACACACAGACACAGAAACGGTAGCATATATACTGTACAGACACCACACAAACACACAGACACAGAAACGGTAGCATATATACTGTACAGACACCACACAAACACACAGACACAGAAACGGTAGTATATATACTGTACAGACACCACACAAACACACAGACACAGAAACGGTAGCATATATACTGTACAGACACCACACAAACACACAGACACAGAAACGGTAGCATATATACTGTACAGACACCACACAAACACACAGACGCAGAAACGGTAGCATATATACTGTACAGACACCACACAAACACACAGACACAGAAACGGTAGCATATATACTGTACAGACACCACACAAACACACAGACACAGAAACGGTAGCATATATACTGTACAGACACCACACAAACACACAGACACAGAAACGGTAGCATATATACTGTACAGACACCACACAAACACACAGACACAGAAACGGTAGCATATATACTGTACAGACACCACACAAACACACAGACACAGAAACGGTAGCATATATACTGTACAGACACCACACAAACACACAGACACAGAAACGGTAGCATATATACTGTACAGACACCACACAAACACACAGACACAGAAACGGTAGCATATATACTGTACAGACACCACACAAACACACAGACACAGAAACGGTAGCATATATACTGTACAGACACCACACAAACACACAGACACAGAAACGGTAGCATATATACTGTACAGACACCACACAAACACACAGACACAGAAACGGTAGCATATATACTGTACAGACACCACACAAACACATAGACACAGAAACGGTAGCATATATACTGTACAGACACCACACAAACACATAGACACAGAAACGGTAGCATATATACTGTACAGACACCACACAAACACACAGACACAGAAACGGTAGCATATATACTGTACAGACACCACACAAACACACAGACACAGAAACGGTAGCATATATACTGTACAGACACCACACAAACACACAGACACAGAAACGGTAGCATATATACTGTACAGACACCACACAAACACACAGACACAGAAACGGTAGCATATATACTGTACAGACACCACACAAACACACAGACACAGAAACGGTAGCATATATACTGTACAGACACCACACAAACACACAGACACAGAAACGGTAGCATATATACTGTACAGACACCACACAAACACACAGACACAGAAACGGTAGCATATATACTGTACAGACACCACACAAACACACAGACACAGAAACGGTAGCATATATACTGTACAGACACCACACAAACACACAGACACAGAAACGGTAGCATATATACTGTACAGACACCACACAAACACACAGACACAGAAACGGTAGCATATATACTGTACAGACACCACACAAACACACAGACACAGAAACGGTAGCATATATACTGTACAGACACCACACAAACACACAGACACAGAAACGGTAGCATATATACTGTACAGACACCACACAAACACACAGACACAGAAACGGTAGCATATATACTGTACAGACACCACACAAACACACAGACACAGAAACGGTAGCATATATACTGTACAGACACCACACAAACACACAGACACAGAAACGGTAGCATATATACTGTACAGACACCACACAAACACACAGACGCAGAAACGGTAGCATATATACTGTACAGACACCACACAAACACACAGACACAGAAACGGTAGCATATATACTGTACAGACACCACACAAACACACAGACACAGAAACGGTAGCATATATACTGTACAGACACCACACAAACACACAGACACAGAAACGGTAGCATATATACTGTACAGACACCACACAAACACACAGACACAGAAACGGTAGCATATATACTGTACAGACACCACACAAACACACAGACACAGAAACGGTAGCATATATACTGTACAGACACCACACAAACACACAGACACAGAAACGGTAGCATATATACTGTACAGACACCACACAAACACACAGACACAGAAACGGTAGCATATATACTGTACAGACACCACACAAACACACAGACACAGAAACGGTAGCATATATACTGTACAGACACCACACAAACACACAGACACAGAAACGGTAGCATATATACTGTACAGACACCACACAAACACACAGACACAGAAACGGTAGCATATATACTGTACAGACACCACACAAACACACAGACACAGAAACGGTAGCATATATACTGTACAGACACCACACAAACACACAGACACAGAAACGGTAGCATATATACTGTACAGACACCACACAAACACACAGACACAGAAACGGTAGCATATATACTGTACAGACACCACACAAACACACAGACACAGAAACGGTAGCATATATACTGTACAGACACCACACAAACACACAGACACAGAAACGGTAGCATATATACTGTACAGACACCACACAAACACACAGACACAGAAACGGTAGCATATATACTGTACAGACACCACACAAACACACAGACACAGAAACGGTAGCATATATACTGTACAGACACCACACAAACACACAGACACAGAAACGGTAGCATATATACTGTACAGACACCACACAAACACACAGACACAGAAACGGTAGCATATATACTGTACAGACACCACACAAACACACAGACACAGAAACGGTAGCATATATACTGTACAGACACCACACAAACACACAGACACAGAAACGGTAGCATATATACTGTACAGACTCACATACAAAGCACATAAGAATAAAGTAGTCCAATAAGGGACCTACCTATCTGGTATATCAATACTGAGTGTACAAAACATTAGGAACACCTCCCTCTTTTGCCCTCAGAACAGCCTCAATTCATCGGGGAATGACCCCACTAAGTGTTTTATAACGTTCCACAGGGATGGCTGGCCCATGTTGACTCCAGTGCTTTCCACAGTTGTGTCAAGACTTCATCACCTCCCTGATTACTCCCCCTTTACCCAGCATTCCCTAGCATCACTCTTCAGGCAGTATTGGTTCCGTTTTCATGTCCAGACGCTGCGTTTGTTTTTTTCGTATAGCTCTAAGTTCATTATTATTAAACTCACCATCTGCTTCCTGACTCCCTGCCACTACGATACATATACACATTTTGCCGTAGGGGGGAGGCAAATGTTTGCAGATTATCGTACAACAGACCACATATTCACCCTGCACACCCTAACTGACAAACAAACAAACCAAAACAAAGGCAAAGTCTTCTCATGCTTTGTTGATTTCAAAAAAGCCTTTGACTCAGTTTGGCATGAGGGTCTGCATTTCAAATTGATGGAAAGTGGTGTTGGGGGTAAAACATAAAACATTATAAAATCCATGTACACAAACAACAAGTGGGCAGTTAAAATTGGCAAAAAACATGGATTTTTTCCCCCCCACAGGGCCATGAGGTGAGACAGGGATGCAGCTTAAGCCCCACCCTCTTCAACATATATATCAACGAATTAGAGCGGGCACTAGAACAGTCTGGAGCACCCGGCCTCACCCTACTAGAACAGTCTGCAGCACCCGGTCTCACCCTACTAGAACAGTCTGCAGCACCCGGTCTCACCCTACTAGAACAGTCTGCAGCACCCGGTCTCACCCTACTGGAATCTGATGTCAAATGTCTTCAGACTCCACAAATTCAAATTCCAGCTAGACACCGTTGCCCTAGAGCACACAAAAAACTATACATACCTCGGCCTAAACATCAGCACCACAGGTAACTTTCACAAAGCTGTGAACGATCTGAGAGACAAGGCAAGAAGGACATTCTATGCCATCAAAAGCAACGTAAAATTCAACATACCAATTAGGATCTGGCTAAAAATACTTGAATCAGTCATAGAACCCATTGCCCTTTATGGTTCTGAGGTCTGGGGTCCGCTCACCAACCAAGAATTCATAAAATGGGACAAATACCAAATTGAGACTCTGCATGCAGAACTCTACAAAAATATCCTCAGTGTACAACGTAAAACAACAAATAATGCAGGCAGAGCAGAATTAGGCCATTACCCGCTAATTATCAAAATACAGAAAAGAGCCGTTAAATTCTACAACCACCTAAAAGGAAGCGATTCCCAAACCTTCCATAACAAAGCCATCACCTACAGAGAGATGAACCTGGAGAAGAGTCCCCTAAGCAAGCTGGTCCTGGGGCTCAATTCACAAGCACAAACAGACCCCACAGAGCCTCAGGACATTAACACAATTAGACCCAAACAAATCATGAGAAAACAAAAAGATAATTACTTGACACATTGGAAAGAATTAACAAAAAAACAGAGCAAACTAGAATGCTATTTGGCCCTAAACAGAGAGTACACAGTGGCAGAATACCTGACCACTGTGACTGACCCAAACTTAAGGAAAGCTTTGACTATGTACAGACTCAGTGATTATAGCCTTGCTATTGAGAAAGGCCGCCGTAGGCAGACCTGGCTCTCAAGAGAAGACAGGCTATGTGCTCACTGCCCACAAAATGAGGTGGAAACTGATCTGCACTTCCTAACCTCCTGCCCAATGTATGACCATATTAGAGAGACATATTTCCCTCAGATTACACAGACACACAAAGAATTCGAAAAACAAACCCAATTTTGATAAACTCCCATATCTACTGGGTGAAATACCACAGTGTGACATCACAGCAGCAAGATTTGTGACCTGTTGCCACAAGAAAAGGGCAACCAGTGAAGAACAAACACCATTGTAAACACAACCCATATTTATGTTTATTTATTTTCCCTTTCTACTTTAACTATTTTCACATCACTACAACACTGTATATAGACATAATATGACATTTTAAATGTCTCTATTCCTTTGGAACTTCTGTAAGCGTAACGTTTACTGTTCATTTTTATTGTTTATTTCACTTTTGTATATTATCTACTTCACTTGCTTTGGCAATGTTAACATATGTTTCCCATGCCAATAAAAGCCCCTTGAATTGAATTGAGAGAGAGACAGAGAGCGAGAGAGAGAGGAAAGAGAATGAGGGGTGGAAAAAGAGAGAGTAGCTGAGGAATCAAAGTGAAGAGAGAGAGAAGGGTTGTCTGCAGATTCAAACACAGACAAACCTGTCTGCCTCAAGATAGGATTGACTTTCTGGCTGCAGCAGGAGGTGCACGCATGCACGCACGCGCACACACACACACACGCACACGCACACGCACGCACGCACGCACGCACGCACGCACACCCACACGCACACACACACACACGCGCACGCACGCACACACACGCACACACCCACACGCACACGCACACACACACACACACGCACACACCCACACGCGCACGCACGCACGCACGCACACACACACACACACACACACACACAAACACACACACACACACACACGCACCCACACGCACACGCACACGCACACGCACACACACACACACAGATTGATTCTCTATCTGACTCAGTGTACAGCAGGAGGAACAGAAGGGGGCTTCCTACCAGACAGACAGATCTGTTAATCCCCTAACCCAGCCCACTGTGCCCTGTCTATATAAACATCTACTGTTGGAGAGGTAGAGATATAGCCATCCCATCGGGAGAGGAGAGGTAGAGATATAGCCATCCCATGGGGAGAGGGGGAGAGGAGAGGTAGAGATATAGCCATCCCATGGGGAGAGGAGAGGTAGAGATATAGCCATCCCATGGGGAGAGGGGGAGAGGAGAGGTAGAGATATAGCCATCCCATGGGGAGAGGAGAGGTAGAGATATAGCCATCCCATGGGGAGAGGGGGAGAGGAGAGGTAGAGATATAGCCATCCCATGGGGAGAGGAGAGGTAGAGATATAGCCATCCCATGGGGAGAGGGGGAGAGGAGAGGTAGAGATATAGCCATCCCATGGGGAGAGGGGGAGAGGAGAGGTAGAGATATAGCCATCCCATGGGGAGAGGGGGAGAGGAGAGGTAGAGATATAGCCATCCCATAGGGAGAGGGGGAGAGGAGAGGTAGAGATATAGCCATCCCATGGGGAGAGGGGGAGAGGAGAGGTAGAGATATAGCCATCCCATGGGGAGAGGGGGAGAGGAGACGTAGAGATATAGCCATCCCATGGGGAGAGGGGGAGAGGAGAGGTAGAGATATAGCCATCCCATGGGGAGAGGGGGAGAGGAGAGGTAGAGATATAGCCATCCCATGGGGAGAGGAGAGGTAGAGATATAGCCATCCCATGGGGAGAGGGGGAGAGGAGAGGTAGAGATATAGCCATCCCATGGGGAGAGGAGAGGTAGAGATATAGCCATCCCATGGGGAGAGGGGGAGAGGAGAGGTAGAGATATAGCCATCCCATGGGGAGAGGGGGAGAGGAGACGTAGAGATATAGCCATCCCATGGGGAGAGGGGGAGAGGAGACGTAGAGATATAGCCATCCCATGGGGAGAGGGGGAGAGGAGAGGTAGAGATATAGCCATCCCATAGGGAGAGGGGGAGAGGAGAGGTAGAGATATAGCCATCCCATGGGGAGAGGGGGAGAGGAGAGGTAGAGATATAGCCATCCCATGGGGAGAGGGGGAGAGGAGACGTAGAGATATAGCCATCCCATGGGGAGAGGGGGAGAGGAGAGGTAGAGATATAGCCATCCCATGGGGAGAGGGGGAGAGGAGAGGTAGAGATATAGCCATCCCATGGGGAGAGGGGGAGAGGAGACGTAGAGATATAGCCATCCCATGGGGAGAGGGGGAGAGGAGAGGTAGAGATATAGCCATCCCATGGGGAGAGGGGGAGAGGAGAGGTAGAGATATAGCCATCCCATGGGGAGAGGGGGAGAGGAGAGGTAGAGATATAGCCATCCCATGGGGAGAGGGGGAGAGGAGAGGTAGAGATATAGCCATCCCATGGGGAGAGGGGGAGAGGAGACGTAGAGATATAGCCATCCCATGGGGAGAGGAGAGGTAGAGATATAGCCATCCCATGGGGAGAGGAGAGGTAGAGATATAGCCATCCCATGGGGAGAGGGGGAGAGGAGAGGTAGAGATATAGCCATCCCATGGGGAGAGGAGAGGTAGAGATATAGCCATCCCATGGGGAGAGGAGAGGTAGAGATATAGCCATCCCATGGGGAGAGGAGAGGTAGAGATATAGCCATCCCATGGGGAGAGGGGGAGAGGAGAGGTAGAGATATAGCCATCCCATGGGGAGAGGGGGAGAGGAGAGGTAGAGATATAGCCATCCCATGGGGAGAGGGGGAGAGGGGAGGTAGAGATATAGCCATCCCATCGGGAGAGGGGGAGAGGAGAGGTAGAGATATAGCCATCCCATAGGGAGAGGGGGAGAGGAGAGGTAGAGATATAGCCATCCCATAGGGAGAGGGGGAGAGGAGAGGTAGAGATATAGCCATCCCATCGGGAGAGGGGGAGAGGAGAGGTAGAGATATAGCCATCCCATAGGGAGAGGGGGAGAGGAGAGGTAGAGATATAGCCATCCCATAGGGAGAGGGGGAGAGGAGAGGTAGAGATATAGCCATCCCATGGGGAGAGGGGGAGAGGAGAGGTAGAGATATAGCCATCCCATGGGGAGAGGGGGAGAGGAGGCAGAGGGGAGACTGGGCTACACCTGAGCCACCTGTCATCCTCATATCCTCTCATCATAACCGAGAGAAGAGGGATAATAACTATTGTCAGTTTCCTGAAAATCCCTTTTCAAGCTGGACTGGCACATTGCTGATGTCATAAAGCCTTCTGCCTGTCAATCAGAAAACCCATTTATTTTAACATCGAGAAGCTTACAGTAGCTAGGGAGAGACAGAGCGAGAGTCAGAGAAAGAGAGACAGAGATAGAGAGAGAGCGAGAGCAGAGGTCACGATCAGATGAGCTCCTGCATTTTTCTGCATTTTCTTTAAAAAAAGATCGATTTAGAGTTAGCTAAACTTCGATTTTTTGTCAGGAACACATACAGGATGCTACCCTCTACAACATAACCCTCACTTCAAATCAAAACTCAAAACCTACAACCTGATTTTGGACGGAATTACGGAATCACCTGAAAGGTTTACAACTACCAAGGATTATTACACAGCAAATTCTCTGGAAAACAACAGAAACCTGAAAACACCACCCAACCTGGAACTGAGTGAATAATGTTTAGTCTGAAACTATATTTGATTTCCAAAAGCCAAGAAGAAAAATACATGACATTACTTTATAAGGACTGAATGCTAACATAATTCTGCCAAGCTTGATACAGCTTCAAATAGCACTTACGTGTCAAGTGAGAGGTGTCAAAGCCCACTAGCCCAACAATGGCAGGAGAGTCGAATAGTCTACCCCAACCAAATGGAGAGGCCTTAGAAGCTGCCTCCCGCTGTTCAGAGGTAATTAAAATACAGTACCCTGTGTATGTAAAGAATGATAAGGCAAGAAAAGATCACAAAATGAAGCTCCTTATGGAAAATCAAGAGACACTTTTTGCTGACTATTACAAAAATGGGAACATCAGCAACCTTATCTTCCAAACAAACCATCCCCTGGCATGGCACAGTGCTATATTAGCACACAACCCCTCTGTTAAGAGAGGGGGGGTTAACGAGGGGTGGAAACTCAGGATACTTGACAACGAGGACTCTGAGTCAGCTAACATAAATCTCTATAAGTCTGGAACAGTAATGGTACAGGGCAACCCCAAACAGTTTCAGCTGGACTTTCAACTAATGAAAGAATTAGCCCAGCAGGAGAAGCTCTCCCTTGATAAAGACACCCCCACCCCAAGCGGGTCAGAACAGACCTCTTCATCATATAACCCCACAGACGAGCAACCCTCAGCAGACAGTCAACCTCCCAGTACAGAGTACTTACATTTACATTTAAGTCATTTAGCAGACGCTCTTATCCAGAGCGACTTACAAATTGGAAAGTTCATATATATTCATCCTGGTCCCAACGTGGGAATTGAACCCTGGTCCCCCCGTGGGAATTGAACCCACAACGCAGGCGTTGCAAGCGTCATGCTCTACCAACTGAGCCACACGGGACCACGTGTACTTCTCCCTCATTGAAATGAAGGATACAATCACCCAGCTGGATACATTCACCCAGCTGGAGGTAAGGCAGGTGGAGCTGGAACAGCAGGTGATTACACTCCAGTCAGCACAGACCCAGACAACAGCACAACAACACCCCCTTAACCAGACCTGGAGAGCTGGAGGTGGAGAGAGACATATCTGCACTCTGGACAGTGGTGAGACAACTTCAACAGGAGAAAGAGCAGGAGCAGGAGAAGAACAGAGCACTAGAGGAGAGGATCAGACTGCTGGAGGAGAGGGAGAGGGGGATGGAGGAGAGGATCAGACTGCTGGAGGAGAGGTTGAGGGGGATGGCATGTGACAGAGAACAACCCACTAGAGAGGTGGCCATCCCCATAGAGAAGCCAGCAGGTCAGAACACCAGACCCTGACCATAGAGTCGACATCACAGCAGAACAGACAAAAGAAAAACCCCAAGCCCAGCAGCTCTCACCCCCTCTGAGCACCCCCCCTGTCAGCCACCCTGATAGCCCTCCTGACAACCCCCCCACACCCACTGAGGACAAACACAAGACACAGATTTTTCTCCTTATGGACTCAAATGGGAAATATATAGAAGAAAAAAAACTTTTTCCCAAACACAGTGTGTCTAAACTCTGGTGTCCAAACACCCAGCGCCCTAGACCTTCTGTCTGAGGACAAACTAGGCTCACCTAGCCACATAATAATACACACAGGCACAAACGACCTGAGAGCACAGCAGGAAAGGGTGGCCACAGCACTGAAGGGAGTGATTGAAAAAGCTTCTTCTACTTTCCCCAACGCACAAGTGGTTATCTCCACCATGCTACCACGAAAAGACTTCCCCTCTGCTACCATACAGTAGGTAAACGCAAGCATTTCCCGTGACTGTGCCTCAAAACCAAATGTTTTCCCGGCCCACCACTCCACCCTGGACTTGAACAGCCTCTATGACCAGGTCCACCTCTACAAGGCAGCAGTGCCCACCTTCACCCAGACTCTAAAGGACATCGCTCTCAAACGCAGCCCCAACACTTCACACAGGAGCAACAGATCAATAGACACCCTACCCAGACCAGCGAGACACCCTCCAAGACCTGCAGGACCCCCCCCCCCCCCCTGGACCTACACATAGAGGACCCACGCCAAGAGGACTTACATCCAGACCACAGCACCCCCAGACACGTCCACACCCCCACCCCAACCAATCAACACCCCCCCCCCCACATCAACCATGCCCACACCCCATTTAGGCCCCCTCAGATCAGACCTATGCCACTCCTGCCCACCCCATGCACCCCACCCCCACAAAGAGGGCATCAACATGGAAGGCACACATACGCCCAGGTAATGAGCGGGCAAACAGGCCCAACCCCCACTCTTACACTCGCCCAAGTCAACGGCATGTACCAGATGCTCAGCAGGCTCTGCTCACACTTACTGGCCTGAGGCCCAACCCCCACTCTTACACTCGCCCAAGCCAACGGCATGTACCAGATGCTCAGCAGGCTCTGCTCACACTTACTGGCCTGAGGCCCAACCCCCACTCTTACACTCGCCCAAGCCAACGGCATGTACCAGATGCTCAGCAGGCTCTGCTCACACTTACTGGCCTGAGGCCCAACCCCCACTCTTACACTCGCCCAAGCCAACGGCATGTACCAGATGCTCAGCAGGCTCTGCTCACACTTACTGGCCTGAGGCCCAACCCCCACTCTTACACTCGCCCAAGCCAACGGCATGTACCAGATGCTCAGCAGGCTCTGCTCACACTTACTGGCCTGAGGCCCAACCCCCACTCTTACACTCGCCCAAGCCAACGGCATGTACCAGATGCTCAGCAGGCTCTGCTCACACTTACTGGCCTGAGGCCCAACCCCCACTCTTACACTCGCCCAAGCCAACGGCATGTACCAGATGCTCAGCAGGCTCTGCTCACACTTACTGGCCTGAGGCCCAACCCCCACTCTTACACTCGCCCAAGCCAACGGCATGTACCAGATGCTCAGCAGGCTCTGCTCACACTTACTGGCCTGAGGCCAAACCACGACCAACAACATTGGACACTTTATGGAACAAAAAGCCTTCACTATATCATCCTTGGAATATCCAAGGCCTGAGGTCATCTGCCTTTGGCCTAAAGAGCAGGAACCTGGACTTCACCAAAGAAATCGGTAATACAGAACCAAATGTTCCTGCAAGAAACCTGGTACAGAGGAGACAGACTCACTGGTTGCCCTCTAGGTTACAGAGAGCTGGTAGTCCCATCCACCAAACTACCAGGTGTGAAACAGGGAAGAGACTCAGGGGGTATGCTAATTTGGTATAGAGCAGACCTAACTCACTCTATTAAATTAATCAAAACAGGAACATTTTACATTTGGCTAGAAATTAAAAAGTAAATTATCTTAACAGAGAAAAATGTCCTCCTGTGTGCTACCTATATCCCCCCACTAGAATCCCCATACTTTAATGAAGACAGCTTCTCCATCCTGGAGGGGGAAATCAATCATTTTCAGGTCCAGGGACATGTACTAGTCTGTGGCGACCTAAATGCCAGAACTGGACAAGAACCTGACACCCTCAGCACACAGAGGGACAAACACCTGCCTGCAGGTGACAGCATTCCCTCCCCCATATGCCCCCCTAGGCACAACTATGACAACATAACCAACAAAAACGGGTCACAACTCCTGCAGCTCTGTCGCACGCTGGGTATGTACATAGTCAATGGTAGGCTTCGAGGGGACTCCTATGGTAGGTACACCTATAGCTCATCTCTTGGCAGTAGCACTGTAGACTACTTTATCACTGACCTCAACCCAGAGTCTCTCAGAGTGTTCACAGTCAGCCCACTGACACCCCTATCAGATCACAGCAAAATTACAGTCTACTTGAACAGAGCAATACTCAATCATGAGGCATCAAAGCCAAAGGAACTGAGTAACATTAAGAAATGCTATAGATGGAAGGAATGCAGTTTGGAAACCTACCAAAAAACAAATAGGCAACAACAAATTCAATCACTTTTAGACAATTTCCTGGGTAAAACGTTCCACTGCAATAGTAAAGGTGTAAACTTGGCAGTAGAAAATCGTAACAGTATATTTGACCTCTCAGCTTCTCTATCAAATCTAAAAATCTCAAATAGAAAACCGAAGAAAATGAACAACAATGACAAATGGTTTGATGAAGAATGCAAAAATCTAAGAAAGAAATTGAGAAACCTGTCCAACCAAAAACATAGAGACCCGGAAAACCTGAGTCTACGCCTTCTCTATGGTGAATCACTAAAACAATACAGAAATACACTACGGAAAAAGAAGGAACAGCACGTCAGAAATCAGCTCAATGTAATTGAAGAATCCATAGACTCTAACCAATTCTGGGAAAATTGGCAAACACTAAACAAACAACAACACGAAGAATTATCTATCCAAAATGGAGATGTATGGGTAAATCACTTCTCCAATCTTTTTGGCTCTATAACAAAGAATAAAGAGCAAAAACATATACATGATCAAATACAAATCGTAGAATAAACTATTAAAGACTACCAGAACCCACTGGATTCTCCAATTACCTTGAATGAGTTACAGGACAAAATAAAAACCCTCCAACCCAAACAGGCCTGTGGTGTTGATGGTATCCTTAATGAAATGATCAAATATACAGACAACAAATTCCAATTGGCTATACTTAAACTCTTTAATATCGTCCTTAGCTCTGGCATCTTCCCCAATATTTGGAACCAAGGACTGATCACCCCAATCCACAAAAGTGGAGACAAATTTGACCCCAATAACTACCGTGGAATATGCATCAACAGTAACCTTGGGGAAATACTCTGCATTATCATTAACAGCAGACTCGTACATTTCCTCAATGAAAACAATGTACTGAGCAAATGTCAAATTGGCTTTTTACCAAATTACCGTACAACAGCCCATGTATTCACCCTACACACCCTAATTGACAACCAAACAAACCAAAACAAAGGCAAAGTCTTCTCATGCTTTGTTGATTTCAAAAAAGCCTTCGACTCAATTTGGCATGAGGGTCTGCATTTCAAATTGATGGAAAGTGGTGTTGGGGGTAAAACATACGACATTATAAAATCCATGTACACAAACAACAAGTGTGCGGTTAAAATTGGCAAAAAACACACACATTTCTTCACACAGGGTCGTGGGGTGAGACAGGGATGCAGCTTAAGCCCCACCCTCTTCAACATATATATCAACGAATTGGCGAGGGCACTAGAACAGTCTGCAGCACCCGGCCTCACCCTACTAAATCCGAAGTCAAATGTCTACTGTTTGCTGATGATCTGGTGCTTCTGTCACCAACCAAGGAGGGCCTACAGCAGCACCTAGATCTTCTGCACAGATTCTGTCAGACCTGGGCCCTGACAGTAAATCTCAGTAAGACCAAAGTAATGGTCTTCCAAACAAGGTCCAGTCGCCAGGACCACAAATTCCATCTAGACACTGTTGCCCTAGAGCACACAAAAACCTATACATTCCTCGGCCTAAACATCAGTGCCACAGGTAACTTCCACAAAGCTGTGAACGATTTGAGAGACAAGGCAAGAAGGGCATTCTATGCCATCCAAAGGAACATAACATTTGACAAACCAATTAGGATCAGGCTAAAAAATACTTGAATCAGTCATAAAACCCATTGCCCTTTATGGTTGTGAGCTCTGGCGTCCGCTCACCAACCAAGAATTCACAAAATGGGACAGACAGACCTGACTCTCAAGAGAAGACAGGCTATGTCCACACTGCCCACAAAATGAGGTGGAAACTGAGCTGCACTTCCTAACCTCCTGCCAAATGTATGACCATAATAGAGACACATATTTCCCTCAGATTACACAACAACAAAAAATACACATTTTGATAAACTCCCATATCTACTGGGTGAAACACCACAGTGTGCATCACAGCAGCAAGAATTTTGACCTGGTGCCACAAGAAAAGGTCAACCAGTGAAGAACAAACACCATTGTAAATACAACCCATTTTTATGTTTATTTATTTTCCCTTTTATACTTTAAATAGTGACAACAGCACCCCCTAGCCTCAACAGGTTAACTGTTTGCACCTCGTTATAACACTGTATATAGACGGCATTCCCAGCCGCGTCCTCAGAGCGCAGACCAGCTGGCTGGTGTGTTTAAGGACATATTCAATCAATCCTTATCCCAGTCTGCTGTTCCCACATGCTTCAAGAGGGCCACCATTGTTCCTGTTCCTAAGAAAGCTAAGGTAACTGAGCTAAACGACTACCGCCCCGTAGCACTCACTTCCGTCATCATGAAGTGCTTTGAGAGACTAGTCAAGGACCATATCACCTCCACCTTACCTGATACCCTAGACCACAGGTGTCAAACTCATTCCTCGGAGGGCCGAGTGTCTGCGGGTTTTCGCTCCTCGTACTTGATTGATGAATTAACATCACTAATTAGTTAGGAACTCCCCACACCTGGTTGTCTAGGGCTTAATTGAAAGGAAAACCCAAAAACCTGCAGACACTAGGCCCTCCATGGAATGAGTTTGACACCCCTGCCCTAGACCCACTCCAAATTGCTTACCGACCCAATAGGTCCACAGACGACGCAATCGCAACCACACTGCACACTGCCATAACCCATCTGGACAAGAGGAATACCTATGTGAGAATGCTGTTCATCGACTACAGCTCAGCATTTAACACCATAGTACCCTCCAAACTCGTCATCAAGCTCGAGACTCTGGGTCTCGACCACCGCCCTGTGCAACTGGGTCCTGGACTTCCTGACGGGCCGCCCCCAGGTGGTGAGGGTAGGTAACAACATCTCCACCCCGCTGATCCTCAACACTGGGGCCCCACAAGGGTGCGTTCTGAGCCCTCTCCTGTTCTCCCTGTACTCCCACGACTGCGTGGCCATGCACGCCTCCAACTCAATCATCAAGTTTGTAGACGACACTACAGTGGTAGGCTTGATTACCAACAACGACGAGATGGCCTACAGGGAGGAGGTGAGGGCCCTCGGAGTGTGGTGTCAGGAAAATAACCTCACACTCAACGTCAACAAAACAAAGGAGATGATTGTGGACTTCAGGAAACAGCAGAGGGATCACCCCCCTATCCACATCGACGGGACAGTAGTGGAGAAGGTGGAAAGTTTTAAGTTCCTCGGTGTACACATCACGGACAAACTGAATTGGTCCACCCACACAGACAGCATGGTGAAGAAGGCACAGCAGCGCCTCTTCAACCTCAGGAGGCTGAAGAAATTCGGCTTGTCTCCAAAAGCACTCACAAACTTCTACAGATGCACAATCGAGAGCATCCTGTCGGGCTGTATCACCGCCTGTTACGGCAACTGCTCCGCCCACAACCGTAAGGCTCTCCAGAGGGTAGTGAGGTCTGCACAACGCATCACCGGGGACAAACTACCTGCCCTCCAGGACACCTACACCACCCGATGTCACAGGAAGGCCATAAAGATCATCAAGGACAACAACCACCCGAGCCACTGCCTGTTCACCCCGCTACCATCCAGAAGGAGAGGTCAGTACAGGTGCATCAAAGCAGGGACCGAGAGACTGAAAAACAGCTTCTATCTCAAGGCCATCAGACTGTTAAACAGCCACCACTAACATTTAGTGGCCACTGCCAACATACTGACTCAGCTCCAGCCACTTTAACAATGGGAATTGATGGAAATTATGTAAAAATTTACCACTAGCCACTTTAAACAATGCCACTTAATATAATGTTTACATACCCTACATTACCCATCTCATATGTATATACTGTACTCTATACCATCTACTGCATCTTGCCTATGCCGTTCTGTACCATCACTCATTCATATATCATTATGTACATATTCTTTATCCCTTTACACTTGTGTGTATAAGGTAGTAGTTGTGGAATTGTTAGGTTAGATTACTTGTTGGTTATTACTGCATTGTCGGAACTAGAAGCACAAGCATTTCGCTACACTCGCATTAACATCTGCTAACCACGTGTATGTGACAAATAAAATGTGATTTGATTTGATTTAATTCTTACATCTGAAATGTCTCTATTATTTTGGAACTTGTGAGCGTAATATTTACTGTTCACTTTTTATTGTTTATTTTTGGTTTGTTTGTGTGTCAATTAGGGTCTCTCTCTCTGTCTCTGTCTCCCCCCCCCCCCCCCCCCCCCCATACAGAGGCCCATGGGTGTTCATATGCTCATACATGTGTTTGGATAATGCATGTGGTACAAAAGCCTTTGTTGATGGGTCGTGTGTATAGAGATCCATACAACAACAGTCACAGCCCAGGTGGACCGGACCAGGCATAAGAACTCAGTATGTAACCCTGTGTATGTATGGATGAGATCCCTACAACAACAAGTCACAGCCCAGGTGGACCGGACCAGGCATCAGAACTCAGTATGTAACCTCGTATGCATGGACATCCACACAACCAAAACAACAAGAGAAATTGCCCCATCATGTTCATCCATCCTCCTCCTCCAGACAGAACCCCAGAGCACACAGCCCAGTCCATCCATACCCCCAACTCAGAACAGAAATCCCTAGAACTCAAAACTCGGAACTCAGAACCTAGAACCCAGGAATCAGAACTCAGAACCTAGAACTCAGGAATCAAAACCTAGAACTCAGGAATCAGAACTCAGAACCTAGAACTCAGGAATCAGAACTCACATGGTCTCTGTGTGCTCCTTGGTTAGACCGGGAGCCTGTCCATCTTCCAGGGACTGCTCAGCTCCCATTCTCCTCCTCAGCTAGATCCTCCTCGACCCCACTGTCCTCCTGCTGCGCCCCAGCCCCCTCTTCATCCACCCCTCCCCCTCCTCTTCCTGGTCTGAGCTCCTCTCTGCCTCCTCTCCCACTGCCGGGAAAGGAGAGGAGAGGACACTTACATCCGGAGAAAAGATTTAGGACGGTCTGATTCCTTCTCTCTCTCCTCTTGGTTCCTTGTTTTCTCCCTCTCCGAGTCTCGTTGCTTCTCTCTCTCCTCTTGGTTCCTTGTTTTCTCCCTCTCCGAGTCTCGTTGCTTCTCTCTCTCCTCTTGGTTCCTTGTTTTCTCCCTCTCCGAGTCTCGTTGCTTCTCTCTCTCCTCTTGGTTCCTTGTTTTCTCCCTCTCCGAGTCTCGTTGCTTCTCTCTCTCTCTCTCTGTTGTTATGGGTCCCTTTTTTCACAGCCTCTCCTCTAGTCTCTCCGTCATTCTCCGTCTATCTATCTGTCTACATCACAGACTCTGTCTTGTCCATGAGGTAACAACACCAGGAGCCAAAAGCGTAGAGTGATGCAGTAGAACGCCAAGAGATAAACGGACAGAAAAATCCCAAAACAAAAAACGGATGAGAGGGATACAATTATATTCTCTCTCTGTGTCTCTCTATGTCTCTCTGATGCGCCTGTTTGCAGTGTAGCTGCTGCTCTCTGCCTCCTCCCCCTCTCCTCCTTTTCTCTCCTCTCCTCTCTCTCTCCTCCTTTCCTCTCCTCTCTCTCTCTCCTCAGCTTCCTCTGAGACCAGAAGCCTTTAAAAACTGGAGCAGCTTTTTACCGTCTTCTGCTCCGACGGTGCAGGGCAGCAGAGTGACAAGAGCTCTCTCTCTCTTTCCCTCCCTCGTGGCTCTCTCTCTCTCTCTCTTTCCCTCCCTCGTGGCTCTCTCTCTCTCTCTTTCCCTCCCTCGTGGCTCTCTCTCTCTCTTTCCCTCCCTCGTGGCTCTCTCTCTCTCTTTCCCTCCCTCGTGGCTCTCTCTTTCTCTTTCCCTCCCTCGTGGCTCTCTCTCTCTCTTTCCCTCCCTCGTGGCTCTCTCTCTCTCTCTTTCCCTCCCTCGTGGCTCTCTCTTTCTCTTTCCCTCCCTCGTGGCTCTCTCTCTCTCTTTCCCTCCCTCGTGGCTCTCTCTCTCTCTTTCCCTCCCTCGTGGCTCTCTCTCTCTCTTTCCCTCCCTCGTGGCTCTCTCTCTCTCTATCTTTCTCCTGTCAGAATCCCCCTGCCTGGTGAGATGCATAAGGAACATATCATGTCATTGTGTGTGTGTCCCTCCGTTTCACACAATGGAAGCTTCCAGCTCAGCTCCAGCGTGGCTAACCAGAGGTAAAGAATAGAGCCTGAGAAAGTGGAGCTATTATAACCCTCCCCCTTTCCCTCCCCCTTTCTCTGTTTCTCTCTCTCCCTCCCCTCTCTCTGTCTCTCTCTCCCTCTACCTCCCATTTCTCTGTTTCTCTCTCTCCCTCCCCTCTCTCTGTCTCTCTCTCCCTCTACCTCCCCTTTCTCTGTGTCTCTCTCTCCCTCCCCTCTCTCTGTCTCTCTCTCCCTCTACCTCCCCTCCCTCCATCTCTCTGTCTCTATCTCCCTCTACCTCCCCTCCCTCTGTTTCTCTCCCTCTCTCCCTCCCCCGACTCTCTCCCTCCCCTCCCTACCTCCTCTCTACCTCCTCTCTACCTCCCCTCCCTCCCCCCCTCTGTTTCTCTCCCTCCCTCCCCCACCTCCTCTCTACCTCCCCTCCCCACCTCCTCTTTACCTCCCCCCTCCCTCCCTCCCTCCCTCCCCACCTCATCTCTGTTTCTCTCTCTCCCTATCTCCTGTCTCTATAATGTATCCTGTAATAATGAACTCTGTCTATATCGGTCACACAAATGACAATACGACTCTCACGTTTTCTATCCATTTCAAAAAGATGCATCAAACATTTGCCAACAGCCTCACATGACATCACTTCCACCATTTGTGGCTGCTAGGTTATGGACATAAATGTAGCATCACCGCAGGTGATGTCGGTTTCCTTTCGTGTTGATCCCTAGCAGCGATTCCAAAGGAGTCCTCGCTCTCTTCCCAGATGAGACAGGATACTTTAGTGGTGCCAACCCTGTCTCAGTCATCTCGTCTCTAGCCACTCTGCTGGATCCCTAGGGACCAGGGCTGTTTTAGGTGTAGATCTAATTTACTGGCACTCTATCTGTCTCACCACTACCATACATCAGAGACTGAAGATTCAATTGTGTGTGTGTGTGTGTGTGTGTGTGTGTGTGTGTGTGTGTGTGTGTGTGTGTGTGTGTGTGTGTGTGTGTGTGTGTGTGTGTGTGTGTGTGTGTGTGTGTGTGTGTGTGTGTGTGTGTGTGTGTGTGTGTGTGTGTGTGTGTGTGTGTAGGGTAGCTACAGTTCAACCCAACATAAACACACACTGCCCAATGATTGTCTAGAAGCAGCAGGAAACAAGACTATGGGGGCTTATATGAGACGAATCCTGGGAAAAGTCTACAGTACTGAAGAATGAATGAGGTACTCTGCCTGGCATTGTCTTCAGTTACTGTACCCGAATGAGTGAACGAGCCGACCAGTAAAGACAGACGATTTCCAATCCTCTCACATGTAGAACATAGTATATCGTATCCTTTAATACAGTGACTGTTTAGATACATAAAGACATGGTGAAATATATACAGTACCAGTCAAAAGTTTGGACTTATCTACTCATTCAAGGGTATTTTTACTATTAATAATAGTGAAGACATTAAAACTATGAAATAACACATATGGAATCATGTAGTAACCAAAAAAAAAGTGTTAAACATCGAAATATATTTTAGATTCTTCAAAGTAATCACCCTTTGCCTTGGGGATAGCTTTGCACACTCTTGGCACTCTCTCAACCAGCTTCATGAGGTAGTCACCTGGAATGTAATTTCAATTAACAGGTGTGCCTTGTTAAAAGTTCATTTGTGGAATTTCTTTATTTCTTAATGCATTTGAACCAATCAGTTGTGTTGTGACAAGGTGGTGAACAGAAGATAGCCCTATTTGGTAAAAGACCAAGTCCATATTATGGCAAGAACAGCTCTAATAAGCAAAGAGAAAGGACAGTCCATCATTACTTTAAGACATGAAGGTTAGTCAATCTGGAAAATTTAAAGAATTTTGAAAGTTTCTTCAAGTGAAGTCGCAAAAACCATCAAACACTATAATGAAACTGGCTCTCATGAGGACTGCCACAGGAAAGGAAGACCCAGAGTTACCTCTGCTGCAGAGGATAAGTTCATTAGAGTTAACTGCACCTCAGATTGCAGCCCAAATAAATGCTTCACAGAGTTCAAGTAACAGACACATCTCAACATCAACTGTTCAGAGGAGACTGCGTGAATCAGGCCTTCATGGTCGATTTGCTGCAAAGAAACCACTACTAAAGGACACCAATAAGAAGAAGAGACTTGCTTTGGCCAAGAAACACGAGCAATGGACATTAGACCGATGGAAATCTGTCCTTTGGTCTGATGAGTCCAAATTTGATATTTTTGGTTCCAACCGCCGTGTCTTTGTGAGACGCAGAGTAGGTGAACGGATGATCTCTGCATGTGTGGTTCCCACCGTGAAGCATGGAGGAGGAGGTGTGATGGTGTGGGCGTGCTTTGCTGGTGACACTGTCAGTGATTTAGTTACAATTCAAGGCACACTTAACCAGCCTGGCTACCACAGCAATACAAACCATCTGGTTTGTGCTTGCAATCATTTGTTTTTCAACAGAACAATGAACCAACACACCTCCAGGCTGTGTAAGGGCTATTTGACCAGGGAGAGTGGTGGAGTGCTGCATCAGATGACCTGGCCTCCACAATCACCCGACCTCAACCCAATTGAGATGGTCTGGGATGAGTTGGACAGCAGAGTGAAGGAAAAGCAGCCAACAAGTGCTCAGCATATGTGGGAACTCCACTAAAAACTCCACTAAAATATAACATATATTTTGATTTGTTTAACACTTTTTTGGTTACTACTATGATTCCATATGTTGTTATTTCATAGTTCTGATGTCTTCACTATTATTCTACAATGTAGAAAATAGTAAAAAAGAAAAGAAAAACCCTGGAATGAGTAGGTGTCCAAACTTTTGACTGGTACTGTATATATGGACAAACTGATACAGAACAGATTGTTGTTGTACACAAACAGAGCGCCATGGTCCTGATGGGATTGTCACTGTTAGTCGATAGTTCGCAGCCCTAGGGCGACGGTCTAGTGGTCACTACTAGAAACATACAACTAAAGAGAAATCATTGATCCACAAACAGACCCATTTTACAGTAATTAAGCTAAATAGGTCACGAAACACAGACGATAGAAACAATACAGACAAAAATATAGAAACACTCACACCACTCAGGTCCCTCACACACTCTCAGAGAGTAGCAGCCCCACTCAGGTCCCTCACACACTCTCAGAGAGTAGCAGCACCCCTCAGGTCCCTCACACACTCTCAGAGAGTAGCAGCACCCCTCAGGTCCCTCACACACTCTCAGAGAGTAGCAGCACCACTCAGGTCCCTCACACACTCTCAGAGAGTAGCAGCACCCCTCAGGTCCCTCACACACTCTCAGAGAGTAGCAGCACCACTCAGGTCCCTCACACACTCTCAGAGAGTAGGCAGAACCACTCAGGTCCCTCACACACTCTCAGAGAGTAGGCAGAACCACTCAGGTCCCTCACACACTCTCAGAGAGTAGGCAGAACCACTCAGGTCCCTCACACACTCTCAGAGAGTAGGCAGAACCACTCAGGTCCCACACACTCTCAGAGAGTAGCAGCACCCCTCATATCTTCTGCTAGCCCCTCAGCGCAGATTGAGGAAGTTATAAATGTTTCAAGCAGGGTACAGGACGTTATTTCTATGGTGTTTGTGAAAGATTCATATCCTGTGGTGAATGTAGGTCACTAGAGTCCCTGTGCTTTAACAGCAGAAATGGTTCTTAGTCCGTACGTAATCCAGGGCCAGGTTGGAGGAGAGCCGATGGTTTCTTAGAGGTATAGTTCTATATGGATAGGTAATGATTGCCATCAGCATACCACCCTGCATACCACTGCTGGCTTGCTTCTGAAGCTAAGCAGGGTTGGTCCTGGTCGGTCCCTGGATGGGAGACCAGATGCTGCTGGAAGTGGTGTTGGAGGGCCAGTAGGAGGCACTCTTTCCTCTGGTCTAATAAAATATCCCAATGCCCCAGGGCAGTGATTGGGGACACTGCCCTGTGTAGGGTGCCGTCTTTCGGATGGGATGTTAAACGGGTGTCCTGACTCTCTGAGGTCACTAAAGATCCCATGACACTTATCGTAAGAGTAGGGGTGTTAACCCCGGTGTCCTGGCTATATTACCAATCTGGCCCTCATACCATCATGGTCGCCTAATCATCCCCAGTTTACAATTGGCTCATTCATCCCCCTCCTCTCCCCTGTAACTATTCCCCAGGTCGTTGCTGTAAACGACAATGTGTTCTCAGTCAACTTTCCTGGTAAATTAAGGGATACATTTAAAAAATGAAGAAAACACACCATCCTATATAACTACTGTCTATTCTGTCTATACACACCATCCTATATAACTACTGTCTATACACACCATCCTATATAACTACTGTCTATACTGTCTATACACTCCATCCTATATAACTACTGTCTATACACACCATCCTATATAACTACTGTCTATACACACCATCCTATATAACTACTGTCTATACACCATCCTATATAACTACTGTCTATACACACCATCCTATATAACTACTGTCTATACACACCATCCTATATAACTACTGTCTATACACACCATCCTATATAACTACTGTCTATACACCATCCTATATAACTACTGTCTATACACACCATCCTATATAACTACTGTCTATACACACCATCCTATATAACTACTGTCTATACTGTCTATACACACCATCCTATATAACTACTGTCTATACACACCATCCTATATAACTACTGTCTATACACACCATCCTATATAACTACTGTCTGTACACACCATCCTATATAACTACTGTCTATACACACCATCCTATATAACTACTGTCTATACACACCATCCTATATAACTACTGTCTATACTGTATATACACACCATCCTATATAACTACTGTCTATACTGTCTATACACACCATCCTATATAACTACTGTCTATACACACCATCCTATATAACTACTGTCTATACACACCCTCCTATATAACTACTGTCTGTACACACCATCCTATATAACTACTGTCTATACACACCATCCTATATAACTACTGTCTATACACACCATCCTATATAACTACTGTCTATACTGTCTATACACACCATCCTATATAACTACTGTCTATACACACCATCCTATATAACTACTGTCTATACACACCATCATATATAACTACTGTCTATACTGTCTATACACACCATCCTATATAACTAATGTCTATACACACCATCCTATATAACTACTGTCTATACTGTCTATACACACCATCCTATATAACTACTGTCTATACACACCATCCTATATAACTACTGTCTATACACACCATCCTATATAACTACTGTCTATACACACCATCCTATATAACTACTGTCTATACACACCATCCTATATAACTACTGTCTATACTGTCTATACACACCATCCTATTATAACTACTGTCTATACACACCATCCTATATAACTACTGTCTATACACACCATCCTATATAACTACTGTCTATACTGTCTATACACACCATCCTATATAACTACTGTCTATACACACCATCCTATATAACTACTGTCTATACTGTCTATACACACCATCCTATTATAACTACTGTCTATACTGTCTATACACACCATCCTATATAACTACTGTCTATACACACCATCCTATATAACTACTGTCTATACTGTCTATACACACCATCCTATTATAACTACTGTCTATACACACCATCCTATATAACTACTGTCTATACACACCATCCTATATAACTACTGTCTATACTGTCTATACACACCATCCTATTATAACTACTGTCTATACACACCATCCTATATAACTACTGTCTATACTGTCTATACACACCATCCTATATAACTACTGTCTATACACACCATCCTATATAACTACTGTCTATACTGTCTATACACACCATCCTATATAACTACTGTCTATACACACCATCCTATATAACTACTGTCTATACACACCATCCTATATAACTACTGTCTATACACACCATCCTATATAACTACTGTCTATACTGTCTATACACACCATCCTATATAACTACTGTCTATACACACCATCCTATATAACTACTGTCTATACTGTCTATACACACCATCCTATATAACTACTGTCTATACACACCATCCTATTATAACTACTGTCTATACACACCATCCTATATAACTACTGTCTATACACACCATCCTATATAACTACTGTCTATACACACCATCCTATATAACTACTGTCTATACTGTCTATACACACCATCCTATATAACTACTGTCTATACACACCATCCTATATAACTACTGTCTATACTGTCTATACACACCATCCTATATAACTACTGTCGATACTGTCTATACACACCATCCTATTATAACTACTGTCTATACACACCATCCTATATAACTACTGTCTATACTGTCTATACACACCATCCTATTATAACTACTGTCTATACTGTCTATACACACCATCCTATATAACTACTGTCTATACACACCATCCTATATAACTACTGTCTATACACACCATCCTATTTAACTACTGTCTATACTGTCTATACACACCATCCTATATAACTACTGTCTATACACACCATCCTATATAACTACTGTCTATACACACCATCCTATATAACTACTGTCTATACTGTCTATACACACCATCCTTTATAACTACTGTCTATACTGTCTATACACACCATCCTATATAACTACTGTCTATACTGTCTATACACACCATCCTATATAACTACTGTCTATACACACCATCCTATATAACTACTGTCTATACACACCATCCTATATAACTACTGTCTATACTGTCTATACACACCATCTATATAACTACTGTCTATACTGTCTATACACACCATCCTATATAACTACTGTCTATACACACCATCCTATATAACTACTGTCAATACTGTCTATACACACCATCATATATAACTACTGTCTATACACACCATCCTATAAAACTACTGTCTATACACACTATCCTATAAAACTACTGTCTATACACACTATCCTATATAACTACTGTCTATACACACCATCCTATATAACTACTGTCTATACTGTCTATACACACCATCCTATATAACTACTGTCTATACACACCATCCTATATAACTACTGTCTATACACACCATCCTATATAACTACTGTCTATACACACCATCCTATATAACTACTGTCTATACTATCTATACACACCATCCTATATAACTACTGTCTATACACTCCATCCTATATAACTACTGTCTATACACACCATCCTATATAACTACTGTCTATACACACCATCCTATATAACTACTGTCTATACTGTCTATACACACCATCCTATATAACTACTGTCTATACACACCATCCTATATAACTACTGTCTATACACACCATCCTATATAACTACTGTCTATACACACCATCCTATATAACTACTGTCTATACACACCATCCTATATAACTACTGTCTATACACACCATCCTATATAACTACTGTCTATACACACCATCCTATATAACTACTGTCTATACACACCATCCTATATAACTACTGTCTATACACACCATCCTATATAACTACTGTCTATACACACCATCCTATATAACTACTGTCTATACACACCATCCTATATAACTACTGTCTATACTGTCTATACACACCATCCTATATAACTACTGTCTATACTGTCTATACACACCATCCTATATAACTACTGTCTATACTGTCTATACACACCATCCTATATAACTACTGTCTATACATACCATCCTATATAACTACTGTCTATACACACCATCCTATATAACTACTGTCTATACTGTCTATACACACCATCCTATATAACTACTGTCTATACACACCATCCTATCTAACTACTGTCTATACACACCATCCTATATAACTACTGTCTATACACACCATCCTATATAACTACTGTCTATACACACCATCCTATATAACTACTGTCTATACACAACATCCTATATAACTACGGTCTATACTGTCTATACACACCATCCTATATAACTACTGTCTATACTGTCTATACACACCATCCTATATAACTACTGTCTATACACACCATCCTATATAACTACTGTCTATACACACCATCCTATATAACTACTGTCTATACTGTCTATACACACCATCCTGTATAACTACTGTCTATACACTCCATCCTGTATAACTACTGTCTATACACACCATCCTATATAACTACTGTCTATACTGTCTATACACACCATCCTGTATAACTACTGTCTATACACTCCATCCTGTATAACTACTGTCTATACACACCATCCTATATAACTACTGTCTATACACACCATCCTATATAACTACTGTCTATACACACCATCCTATATAACTACTGTCTATTCTCACCATCCTATATAACTACTGTCTATACACACCATCCTATATAACTACTGTCTATACACACCATCCTATATAACTACTGTCTATACACACCATCCTATATAACTACGGTCTATACTGTCTATACACACCATCCTATATAACTACTGTCTATACTGTCTATACACACCATCCTATATAACTACTGTCTATACACACCATCCTATATAACTACTGTCTATACACACCATCATATATAACTACTGTCTATACTGTCTATACACACCATCCTATATAACTACTGTCTATACACACCATCCTATATAACTACTGTCTATACACACCATCATATATAACTACTGTCTATACTGTCTATACACACCATCCTATATAACTACTGTCTATACACACCATCCTATATAACTACTGTCTATACTGTCTATACACACCATCCTATTATAACTACTGTCTATACTGTCTATACACACCATCCTATATAACTACTGTCTATACACACCATCCTATATAACTACTGTCTATACTGTCTATACACACAATCCTATTATAACTACTGTCTATACACACCATCCTATATAACTTCTGTCTATACTGTCTATACACACCATCCTATTATAACTCCTGTCTATACACACCATCCTATATAACTTCTGTCTATACACACCATCCTATATAACTACTGTCTATACTGTCTATACACACCATCCTATTATAACTACTGTCTATACACACCATCCTATATAACTACTGTCTATACACACCATCCTATATAACTACTGTCTATACTGTCTATACACACCATCCTATATAACTACTGTCTATACTGTCTATACACACCATCCTATATAACTACTGTCTATACACACCATCCTATATAACTACTGTCTATACACACCATCCTATATAACTACGGTCTATACTGTCTATACACACCATCCTATATAACTACTGTCTATACTGTTTATACACACCATCCTATATAACTACTGTCTATACACACCATCCTATATAACTACTGTCTATACACACCATCATATATAACTACTGTCTATACTGTCTATACACACCATCCTATATAACTACTGTCTATACACACCATCCTATATAACTACTGTCTATACACACCATCATATATAACTACTGTCTATACTGTCTATACACACCATCCTATATAACTACTGTCTATACACACCATCCTATATAACTACTGTCTATACTGTCTATACACACCATCCTATATAACTACTGTCTATACACACCATCCTATATAACTACTGTCTATACACACCATCCTATATAACTACTGTCTATACACACCATCCTATTTAACTACTGTCTATACTGTCTATACACACCATCCTATATAACTACTGTCTATACACACCATCCTATATAACTACTGTCTATACACACCATCCTATATAACTACTGTCTATACTGTCTATACACACCATCCTTTATAACTACTGTCTATACTGTCTATACACACCATCCTATATAACTACTGTCTATACTGTCTATACACACCATCCTATATAACTACTGTCTATACACACCATCCTATATAACTACTGTCTATACACACCATCCTATATAACTACGGTCTATACACACCATCCTATAAAACTACTGTCTATACACACCATCCTATATAACTACTGTCTATACTGTCTATACACACCATCCTATATAACTACTGTCTATACACACCATCCTATATAACTACTGTCTATACACACCATCCTATATAACTACTGTCTATACTGTCTATACACACCATCCTATATAACTACTGTCTATACACACCATCCTATATAACTACTGTCTATACACACCATCCTATATAACTACTGTCTATACTGTCTATACACACCATCCTATATAACTACTGTCTATACACACCATCCTATATAACTACTGTCTATACTGTCTATACACACCATCCTATATAACTACTGTCTATACACACCATCCTATATAACTACTGTCTATACTGTCTATACACACCATCTATATAACTACTGTCTATACTGTCTATACACACCATCCTATATAACTACTGTCTATACACACCATCCTATATAACTACTGTCAATACTGTCTATACACACCATCATATATAACTACTGTCTATACACACCATCCTATAAAACTACTGTCTATACACACTATCCTATATAACTACTGTCTATACACACCATCCTATATAACTACTGTCTACACTGTCTATACACACCATCCTATATAACTACTGTCTATACACACCATCCTATATAACTACTGTCTATACACACCATCCTATATAACTACTGTCTATACTGTCTATACACACCATCCTATATAACTACTGTCTATACACTCCATCCTATATAACTACTGTCTATACACACCATCCTATATAACTACTGTCTATACTGTCTATACACACCATCCTATATAACTACTGTCTATACACACCATCCTATATAACTACTGTCTATACACACCATCCTATATAACTACTGTCTATACACACCATCCTATATAACTACTGTCTATACACACCATCCTATATAACTACTGTCTATACACACCATCCTATATAACTACTGTCTATACACACCATCCTATATAACTACTGTCTATACACACCATCCTATATAACTACTGTCTATACACACCATCCTATATAACTACTGTCTATACACACCATCCTATATAACTACTGTCTATACACACCATCCTATATAACTACTGTCTATACACACCATCCTATATAACTACTGTCTATACTGTCTATACACACCATCCTATATAACTACTGTCTATACACACCATCCTATATAACTACTGTCTATACACACCATCCTATATAACTACTGTCTATACACACCATCCTATATAACTACTGTCTATACACACCATCCTATATAACTACTGTCTATACACAACATCCTATATAACTACGGTCTATACTGTCTATACACACCATCCTATATAACTACTGTCTATACTGTCTATACACACCATCCTATATAACTACTGTCTATACACACCATCCTATATAACTACTGTCTATACACACCATCCTATATAACTACTGTCTATACTGTCTATACACACCATCCTGTATAACTACTGTCTATACACTCCATCCTGTATAACTACTGTCTATACACACCATCCTATATAACTACTGTCTATACTGTCTATACACACCATCCTGTATAACTACTGTCTATACACTCCATCCTGTATAACTACTGTCTATACACACCATCCTATATAACTACTGTCTATACACACCATCCTATATAACTACTGTCTATACACACCATCCTATATAACTACTGTCTATTCTCACCATCCTATATAACTACTGTCTATACACACCATCCTATATAACTACTGTCTATACACACCATCCTATATAACTACTGTCTATACACACCATCCTATATAACTACTGTCTATACTGTCTATACACACCATCCTATATAACTACTGTCTATACTGTCTATACACACCATCCTGTATAACTACTGTCTATACACTCCATCCTGTATAACTACTGTCTATACACACCATCCTATATAACTACTGTCTATACTGTCTATACACACCATCCTGTATAACTACTGTCTATACACTCCATCCTGTATAACTACTGTCTATACACACCATCCTATATAACTACTGTCTATACACACCATCCTATATAACTACTGTCTATACACACCATCCTATATAACTACTGTCTATTCTCACCATCCTATATAACTACTGTCTATACACACCATCCTATATAACTACTGTCTATACACACCATCCTATATAACTACTGTCTATACACACCATCCTATATAACTACTGTCTATACTGTCTATACACACCATCCTATATAACTACTGTCTATACACACCATCCTATATAACTACTGTCTATACACACCATCCTATATAACTACGGTCTATACTGTCTATACACACCATCCTATATAACTACTGTCTATACTGTCTATACACACCATCCTATATAACTACTGTCTATACACACCATCCTATATAACTACTGTCTATACACACCATCATATATAACTACTGTCTATACTGTCTATACACACCATCCTATATAACTACTGTCTATACACACCATCCTATATAACTACTGTCTATACACACCATCATATATAACTACTGTCTATACTGTCTATACACACCATCCTATATAACTACTGTCTATACACACCATCCTATATAACTACTGTCTATACTGTCTATACACACCATCCTATTATAACTACTGTCTATACTGTCTATACACACCATCCTATATAACTACTGTCTATACACACCATCCTATATAACTACTGTCTATACTGTCTATACACACAATCCTATTATAACTACTGTCTATACACACCATCCTATATAACTTCTGTCTATACTGTCTATACACACCATCCTATTATAACTCCTGTCTATACACACCATCCTATATAACTTCTGTCTATACACACCATCCTATATAACTACTGTCTATACTGTCTATACACACCATCCTATTATAACTACTGTCTATACACACCATCCTATATAACTACTGTCTATACACACCATCCTATATAACTACTGTCTATACTGTCTATACACACCATCCTATATAACTACTGTCTATACTGTCTATACACACCATCCTATATAACTACTGTCTATACACACCATCCTATATAACTACTGTCTATACACACCATCCTATATAACTACGGTCTATACTGTCTATACACACCATCCTATATAACTACTGTCTATACTGTTTATACACACCATCCTATATAACTACTGTCTATACACACCATCCTATATAACTACTGTCTATACACACCATCATATATAACTACTGTCTATACTGTCTATACACACCATCCTATATAACTACTGTCTATACACACCATCCTATATAACTACGGTCTATACACACCATCATATATAACTACTGTCTATACTGTCTATACACACCATCCTATATAACTACTGTCTATACACACCATCCTATCTAACTACTGTCTATACACACCATCCTATATAACTACTGTCTATACACACCATCCTATATAACTACTGTCTATACACACCATCCTATATAACTACTGTCTATACACAACATCCTATATAACTACGGTCTATACTGTCTATACACACCATCCTATATAACTACTGTCTATACTGTCTATACACACCATCCTATATAACTACTGTCTATACACACCATCCTATATAACTACTGTCTATACTGTCTATACACACCATCCTATATAACTACTGTCTATACTGTCTATACACACCATCCTATATAACTACTGTCTATACACACCATCCTATATAACTACTGTCTATACACACCATCCTATATAACTACGGTCTATACTGTCTATACACACCATCCTATATAACTACTGTCTATACTGTTTATACACACCATCCTATATAACTACTGTCTATACACACCATCCTATATAACTACTGTCTATACACACCATCATATATAACTACTGTCTATACTGTCTATACACACCATCCTATATAACTACTGTCTATACACACCATCCTATATAACTACTGTCTGTACACACCATCATATATAACTACTGTCTATACTGTCTATACACACCATCCTATATAACTACTGTCTATACACACCATCCTATATAACTACTGTCTATACTGTCTATACACACCATCCTATATAACTACTGTCTATACACACCATCCTATATAACTACTGTCTATACACACCATCCTATATAACTACTGTCTATACACACCATCATATATAACTACTGTCTATACTGTCTATACACACCATCCTATATAACTACTGTCTATACACACCATCCTATATAACTACTGTCTATACACACCATCCTATATAACTACTGTCTATACTGTCTATACACACCATCCTTTATAACTACTGTCTATACTGTCTATACACACCATCCTATATAACTACTGTCTATACTGTCTATACACACCATCCTATATAACTACTGTCTATACACACCATCCTATATAACTACTGTCTATACACACCATCCTATATAACTACGGTCTATACACACCATCCTATAAAACTACTGTCTATACACACCATCCTATATAACTACTGTCTATACTGTCTATACACACCATCCTATATAACTACTGTCTATACACACCATCCTATATAACTACTGTCTATACACACCATCCTATATAACTACTGTCTATACTGTCTATACACACCATCCTATATAACTACTGTCTATACACACCATCCTATATAACTACTGTCTATACACACCATCCTATATAACTACTGTCTATACACACCATCCTATATAACTACTGTCTATACACACCATCCTATATAACTACTGTCTATACACACCATCCTATATAACTACTGTCTATACTGTCTATACACACCATCCTATATAACTACTGTCTATACACACCATCCTATATAACTACTGTCTATACTGTCTATACACACCATCTATATAACTACTGTCTATACTGTCTATACACACCATCCTATATAACTACTGTCTATACACACCATCCTATATAACTACTGTCAATACTGTCTATACACACCATCATATATAACTACTGTCTATACACACCATCCTATAAAACTACTGTCTATACACACTATCCTATATAACTACTGTCTATACACACCATCCTATATAACTACTGTCTACACTGTCTATACACACCATCCTATATAACTACTGTCTATACACACCATCCTATATAACTACTGTCTATACACACCATCCTATATAACTACTGTCTATACTGTCTATACACACCATCCTATATAACTACTGTCTATACACTCCATCCTATATAACTACTGTCTATACACACCATCCTATATAACTACTGTCTATACACACCATCCTATATAACTACTGTCTATACTGTCTATACACACCATCCTATATAACTACTGTCTATACACACCATCCTATATAACTACTGTCTATACACACCATCCTATATAACTACTGTCTATACACACCATCCTATATAACTACTGTCTATACACACCATCCTATATAACTACTGTCTATACACACCATCCTATATAACTACTGTCTATACACACCATCCTATATAACTACTGTCTATACACACCATCCTATATAACTACTGTCTATACACACCATCCTATATAACTACTGTCTATACACACCATCCTATATAACTACTGTCTATACACACCATCCTATATAACTACTGTCTATACTGTCTATACACACCATCCTATATAACTACTGTCTATACACACCATCCTATATAACTACTGTCTATACACACCATCCTATATAACTACTGTCTATACACACCATCCTATATAACTACTGTCTATACACACCATCCTATATAACTACTGTCTATACACACCATCCTATATAACTACTGTCTATACTGTCTATACACACCATCCTATATAACTACTGTCTATACACAACATCCTATATAACTACGGTCTATACTGTCTATACACACCATCCTATATAACTACTGTCTATACTGTCTATACACACCATCCTATATAACTACTGTCTATACACACCATCCTATATAACTACTGTCTATACACACCATCCTATATAACTACTGTCTATACTGTCTATACACACCATCCTGTATAACTACTGTCTATACACTCCATCCTGTATAACTACTGTCTATACACAACATCCTGTATAACTACTGTCTATACACTCCATCCTGTATAACTACTGTCTATACACACCATCCTATATAACTACTGTCTATACTGTCTATACACACCATCCTGTATAACTACTGTCTATACACTCCATCCTGTATAACTACTGTCTATACACACCATCCTATATAACTACTGTCTATACACACCATCCTATATAACTACTGTCTATTCTCACCATCCTATATAACTACTGTCTATACACACCATCCTATATAACTACTGTCTATACACACCATCCTATATAACTACTGTCTATACACACCATCCTATATAACTACTGTCTATACTGTCTATACACACCATCCTATATAACTACTGTCTATACACACCATCCTATATAACTACTGTCTATACACACCATCCTATATAACTACGGTCTATACTGTCTATACACACCATCCTATATAACTACTGTCTATACTGTCTATACACACCATCCTATATAACTACTGTCTATACACACCATCCTATATAACTACTGTCTATACACACCATCATATATAACTACTGTCTATACTGTCTATACACACCATCCTATATAACTACTGTCTATACACACCATCCTATATAACTACTGTCTATACACACCATCATATATAACTACTGTCTATACTGTCTATACACACCATCCTATATAACTACTGTCTATACACACCATCCTATATAACTACTGTCTATACACACCATCCTATATAACTACTGTCTATACTGTCTATACACACCATCCTATTATAACTACTGTCTATACTGTCTATACACACCATCCTATATAACTACTGTCTATACACACCATCCTATATAACTACTGTCTATACTGTCTATACACACAATCCTATTATAACTACTGTCTATACACACCATCCTATATAACTTCTGTCTATACTGTCTATACACACCATCCTATTATAACTCCTGTCTATACACACCATCCTATATAACTTCTGTCTATACACACCATCCTATATAACTACTGTCTATACTGTCTATACACACCATCCTATTATAACTACTGTCTATACACACCATCCTATATAACTACTGTCTATACACACCATCCTATATAACTACTGTCTATACTGTCTATACACACCATCCTATATAACTACTGTCTATACTGTCTATACACACCATCCTATATAACTACTGTCTATACACACCATCCTATATAACTACTGTCTATACACACCATCCTATATAACTACGGTCTATACTGTCTATACACACCATCCTATATAACTACTGTCTATACTGTTTATACACACCATCCTATATAACTACTGTCTATACACACCATCCTATATAACTACTGTCTATACACACCATCATATATAACTACTGTCTATACTGTCTATACACACCATCCTATATAACTACTGTCTATACACACCATCCTATATAACTACGGTCTATACACACCATCATATATAACTACTGTCTATACTGTCTATACACACCATCCTATATAACTACTGTCTATACACACCATCCTATATAACTACTGTCTATACTGTCTATACACACCATCCTATATAACTACTGTCTATACACACCATCCTATATAACTACTGTCTATACACACCATCCTATATAACTACTGTCTATACACACCATCATATATAACTACTGTCTATACTGTCTATACACACCATCCTATATAACTACTGTCTATACACACCATCCTATATAACTACTGTCTATACACACCATCCTATATAACTACTGTCTATACTGTCTATACACACCA
Organism: Salvelinus fontinalis; assembly: GCF_029448725.1. Lineage (NCBI taxonomy): Eukaryota > Metazoa > Chordata > Actinopteri > Salmoniformes > Salmonidae > Salvelinus > Salvelinus fontinalis. The sequence continues at coordinate 5,448,964 of NC_074694.1, forward strand.
TCCTTTATAACTACTGTCTATACTGTCTATACACACCATCCTATATAACTACTGTCTATACTGTCTATACACACCATCCTATATAACTACTGTCTATACACACCATCCTATATAACTACTGTCTATACACACCATCCTATATAACTACGGTCTATACACACCATCCTATAAAACTACTGTCTATACACACCATCCTATATAACTACTGTCTATACTGTCTATACACACCATCCTATATAACTACTGTCTATACACACCATCCTATATAACTACTGTCTATACACACCATCCTATATAACTACTGTCTATACTGTCTATACACACCATCCTATATAACTACTGTCTATACACACCATCCTATATAACTACTGTCTATACACACCATCCTATATAACTACTGTCTATACTGTCTATACACACCATCCTATATAACTACTGTCTATACACACCATCCTATATAACTACTGTCTATACTGTCTATACACACCATCCTATATAACTACTGTCTATACACACCATCCTATATAACTACTGTCTATACACACCATCCTATATAACTACTGTCTATACACACCATCCTATATAACTACTGTCTATACACACCATCCTATATAACTACTGTCTATACACACCATCCTATTTAACTACTGTCTATACTGTCTATACACACCATCCTATATAACTACGGTCTATACACACCATCCTATAAAACTACTGTCTATACACACTATCCTATATAACTACTGTCTATACACACCATTCTATATAACTACTGTCTATACTGTCTATACACACCATCCTATATAACTACTGTCTATACACACCATCCTATATAACTACGGTCTATACACACCATCCTATAAAACTACTGTCTATACACACCTTCCTATATAACTACTGTCTATACACACCATCCTATATAACTACTGTCTATACACACCATCCTATATAACTACGGTCTATACACACCATCCTATAAAACTACTGTCTATACACACCATCCTATATAACTACTGTCTATACACACCATCCTATATAACTACGGTCTATACACACCATCCTATAAAACTACTGTCTATACACACCATCCTATATAACTACTGTCTATACACACCATCCTATATAACTACTGTCTATACACACCATCCTATATAACTACTGTCTATACACACCATCCTATATAACTACTGTCTATACACACCATCCTATATAACTACTGTCTATACACACCATCCTATATAACTACTGTCTATACACACCATCCTATATAACTACTGTCTATACACACCATCCTATATAACTACTGTCTATACACACCATCCTATATAACTACTGTCTATACACACCATCCTATATAACTACTGTCTATACACACCATCCTATATAACTACTGTCTATACTGTCTATACACACCATCCTATATAACTACTGTCTATACACACCATCCTATATAACTACTGTCTATACACACCATCCTATATAACTACGGTCTATACTGTCTATACACACCATCCTATATAACTACTGTCTATACACACCATCCTGTATAACTACTTTCTATACACTCCATCCTGTATAACTACTGTCTATACACACCATCCTATATAACTACTGTCTATACACACCATCCTATATAACTACTGTCTATACACACCATCCTATATAACTACTGTCTATACACACCATCCTATATAACTACTGTCTATACACACCATCCTATATAACTACTGTCTATACTGTCTATACACACCATCCTATATAACTACTGTCTATACTGTCTATACACACCATCCTATATAACTACTGTCTATACACACCATCCTATATAACTACTGTCTATACACACCATCCTATATAACTACTGTCTATACACACCATCCTATATAACTACTGTCTATACACACCATCCTATATAACTACTGTCTATACACACCATCCTATATAACTACTGTCTATACACACCATCCTATATAACTACTGTCTATACTGTCTATACACTCCATCCTATATAACTACTGTCTATACACACCATCCTATATAACTACTGTCTATACACACCATCCTATATAACTACTGTCTATACTGTCTATACACACCATCCTATATAACTACTGTCTATACACACCATCCTATATAACTACTGTCTATACACACCATCATATATAACTACTGTCTATACTGTCTATACACACCATCCTATATAACTACTGTCTATACACACCATCCTATATAACTACTGTCTATACTGTCTATACACACCATCCTATATAACTACTGTCTATACACACCATCCTATATAACTACTGTCTATACACACCATCCTATATAACTACTGTCTATACACACCATCCTATATAACTACTGTCTATACACACCATCCTATATAACTACTGTCTATACACACCATCCTATATAACTACTGTCTATACACACCATCCTATATAACTACTGTCTATACACACCATCCTATATAACTACTGTCTATACTGTCTATACACACCATCCTATATAACTACTGTCTATACACACCATCCAATATAACTACTGTCTATACACACCATCCTATATAACTACTGTCTATACACACCATCCTATATAACTACTGTCTATACTGTCTATATACACCATCCTATATAACTACTGTCTATACACACCATCCTATATAACTACTGTCTATACACACCATCCTATATAACTACTGTCTATACACACCATCCTATATAACTACTGTCTATACACACCATCCTATATAACTACTGTCTATACACACCATCCTATATAATTACTGTCTATACACACCATCCTATATAACTACTGTCTACACTGTCTATATACACCATCCTATATAACTACTGTCTATACACACCATCCTATTATAACTACTGTCTATACACACCATCCTATATAACTACTGTCTATACACACCATCCTATATAACTACTGTCTATACTGTCTATACACACCATCCTTTATAACTACTGTCTATACACACCATCCTATATAACTACTGTCTATACACACCATCCTATATAACTACTGTCTATTAACACCATCCTATATAACTACTGTCTATACTGTCTATACACACCATCCTATATAACTACTGTCTATACACACCATCCTATATAACTACTGTCTATACTGTCTATAGACACCATCCTATATAACTACTGTCTATACTGTCTATACACACCATCCTATATAACTACTGTCTATACACACCATCCTATATAACTACTGTCTATACACACCATCCTATATAACTACTGTCTATACTGTCTATACACACCATCCTATATAACTACTGTCTGTACACACCATCCTATATAACTACTGTCTATACACACCATCCTATATAACTACTGTCTATACACACCATCCTATATAACTACTGTCTATACTGTCTATACACACCATCCTATATAACTACTGTCTATACACACCATCCTATATAACTACTGTCTATACACACCATCCTATATAACTACGGTCTATACTGTCTATACACACCATCCTATATAACTACTGTCTATACACACCATCCTATATACCTACTGTCTATACACACCATCCTATATAACTACTGTCTATACACACCATCCTATATAACTACTGTCTATACACACCATCCTATATAACTACTGTCTATACACACCATCCTATATAACTACTGTCTATACACACCATCCTATATAACTACTGTCTATACACACCATCCTATATAACTACTGTCTATACACACCATCCTATATAACTACTGTCTATACACACCATCCTATATAACTACTGTCTATACACACCATCCTATATAACTACTGTCTATACACACCATCCTATATAACTACTGTCTATACACACCATCCTATATAACTACTGTCTATACACACCATCCTATATAACTACTGTCTATACACACCATCCTATATAACTACTGTCTATACTGTCTATACACACCATCCTATATAACTACTGTCTATACACACCATCCTATATAACTACTGTCTATACACACCATCCTATATAACTACTGTCTATACTGTCTATACACACCATCCTATATAACTACTGTCTATACACACCATCCTATATAACTACTGTCTATACACACCATCCTATATAACTACTGTCTATACTGTCTATACACACCATCCTATATAACTACTGTCTATACACACCATCCTATATAACTACTGTCTATACACACCATCCTATATAACTACTGTCTATACTGTCTATACACACCATCCTATATAACTACTGTCTATACACACCATCCTATATAACTACTGTCTATACACACCATCCTATATAACTACTGTCTATACTGTCTATACACACCATCCTATATAACTACTGTCTATACACACCATCCTATATAACTACTGTCTATACACACCATCCTATATAACTACTGTCTATACACACCATCCTATATAACTACTGTCTATACATACCATCCTATATAACTACTGTCTATACACACCATCCTATATAACTACTGTCTATACTGTCTATACACACCATCCTATTATAACTACTGTCTATACACACCATCCTATATAACTACTGTCTATACACACCATCCTATATAACTACTGTCTATACTGTCTATACACACCATCCTATATAACTACTGTCTATACACACCATCCTATATAACTACTGTCTATACACACCATCCTATATAACTACTGTCTATACACACCATCCTATATAACTACTGTCTATACACACCATCCTATATAACTACTGTCTATACACACCATCCTATATAACTACTGTCTATACACACCATCCTATATAACTACTGTCTATACACACCATCCTACATAACTACTGTCTATACTGTCTATACACACCATCATATATAACTACTGTCTATACACACCATCATATATAACTACTGTCTATACTGTCTATACACACCATCCTATATAACTACTGTAAATAAAACTGAAATATGACATTTCCATAAGTATTCAGACCCTTTACTCAGTACTTTGTTGAAGCACCTTTGACAGTGATTAAAGACTTGAGTCTTCTTGGGTATGACGCTACAAGCTTGGCACACCTGTATTTGGGGAGTTTCTCCCATTCTTCTCTGCAGATCCTCTCAAGCTCTGTCAGGTTGGATGGGGAGCGTCGCTGCACAGCTATTTTCAGGTCTCTCCAGAGATGTTCAATCGGGTTCAAATCCAGGCTCTCGCTGGGCCACTCAAGGTCATTCAGAGACTTCCCCCACAGCATGATGCTGCCACCACCATGCTGCACCATAGGGATGGTGCCAGGTTTCCTCCAGACGTGACGCTTGGCATTCAGGGCAAATAGTTCAATCTTGGTTTCATCAGACAAGATAATCTTGTTTCTCATGGTCTGTGAGTCTTTAGGTGCCTTTTGGCAAACTCCAGGTGGGCTGTCATGTGCCTTTTACTGAGGAGTGGCTTCCTTCTGGCCACTCAACCATATAGGCCTGAATCGTGGAGTGCTGCAGAGATGGTTGTCCTTCTGGAAGGTTCTCTCATCTCCACAGAGGAACTCTGGAGCTCTGTCAGAGTGGCCAACGGAGAGTGACCCTTCAGAGTGACCCTTCTCCCCCGTTTGCTCAGTTTGGCTGGGATGCCAGCTCTAGGAAGAGTCTCGGTGGTTCCAAACTTCTTCCATTTGAGTTTGATGGAGGCCACTGTGTTCTTGGGGACCTTCAATGCTGTAGACATTTTTTGGTACCCTTCCCCAGATCTGTTCCTCGACACAATCCTGTCTCAGAGCTCTATGGACAATTTCCTTCGACCTCATGGCTTGGTTTTTGCTCTGACATGCACTGTCAACTGTGGGACCTTATGTAGACAGGTGTGTGTCTTTCAAAATCATGTCCATTCAATTGAATTTACCACAGGTGGACTCCAATCAAGTTGTAGAAACATCTCAAGGATGATCAATGGAAACAGGATGCACCTGAGCTCAATTTCGAGTCTCATAGCAAAGGGTCTAAATACTTATGTAAATAAGGTATTTCTATTTTTTTTTTTTTATTATACATTTGCACCAATTTCTAAAAACCGGTTTTATGTTTTGTCATTATGGGTTTTGTGTGTAGATTGGTTAGGAACATTTTTCATTTAATACATTTTAGAATAAGGCTGTAACGTACTGTATATACACTACATGACCAAAAGTATGTGGACACCTGCTCGTCAAACGTCTCATTCCAAAATCATGGGCATTAATATGGAGTTGGTCCCACCCTTTGCTGCTATAACAGCCTCCACTCTTCTGGGGAAGCTTTCCACTAGACAAAATAACGCATGCAGAGCAGAATTAGGCCGATACCCGCTAATGATCAAAATCCAGAAAAGAGCCGTTAAATTCTACAACCACCTAAAAGGAAGCGATTCCCAAACCTTCCATAACAAAGCCATCACCTACAGAGAGATGAACCTGGAAAAGAGTCCCCTAAGCAAGCTGGTCCTGGGGCTCTGTTCACAAACAGACCCCACAGAGCCCCAGGACAGCAGCACAATTAGACCCAACCAAATCATGAGAAAACAAAAATATAATTAACTTGATACATTGGAAAGAATTAACAAAAAAACTGAGCAAACTAGAATGCTATTTGGCCCTAAACAGAGAGTACACAGTGGGAGAATACCTGACCACTGTGACTGACCCAAACTTAAGGAAAGCTTTGACTATGTACAGACTCAGTGAGCATAGCCTTGCTATTGAGAAAGGCCGCCGTAGGCAGACCTGGCTCTCAAGAGAAGACAGGCTATGTGCTCACTGCCCACAAAATGAGGTGGAAACTGAGCTGCACTTCCTAACCTCCTGCCCAATGTATGACCATATTAGAGAGACATATTTCCCTCAGATTACACAGACCCACAAAGAATTCAAAAACAAACCAGATTTTGATAAACTCCCATATCTACTGGGTGAAATACCACAGTGTGACATCACGCCAGCAAGATTTGTGACCTGTTGCCACAAGAAAAGGGCAACCAGTGAAGAACAAACACCATTGTAAACACAACCCATATTTATGCTTATTTATTTTCCCTTTTGTACTTTAACCGTTTGTACATCATTACAACACTGTATATAGACATAATATGACATTTGAAATGTCTCTATTCTTTTGGAACTTCTGTGAGTGTAATGTTTACTGTTCATTTTTATTGTTTATTTCACTTTTGTTTATTATCTACTTCACTTGCTTTGGCAATGTTAACATATGTTTCCCATGTCAATAAAGCCCCTTGGATAGAATTTAATTGCGCTAAAGTTGTTGGCACGTGTCGGAGCCAACGAAGCTCTCTGTCTGCATCACCTGACTGCAGAGAGGAATACTGTGTTGATACGGCATCATTTGGTTCATAGAGAGGAATACTGTGTTGATGTGGCATCATTTGGTTCATAGAGAGGAATACTGTGTGGATACGGCATCATTTGGTTCATAGAGAGGAATACTGTGTGGATACGGCATCATTTGGTTCATAGAGAGGAATACTGTGTTGATACGGCATCATTTGGTTCATAGAGAGGAATACTGTGTTGATACGGCATCATTTGGTTCATAGACGCCCTCTGCTGGTTGATGACGGAATAACGTTACTACAGGCTGAGTCATTCTGTCTGCCGATCAAATCAACAAACACACACACACACACGCACCAACGCGCAAACACACACACACACGCACACACACACACACACACACACACACACACACACACACACACACACACACACACACACACACACACACACACACACACACACACACACACACACACACACACAAATCAACTTAATGACAACAACTTATTCATATTCCAAATAGGACTCGACCAGAGTGTTCAATGTCAACCATTCTCTCAATGTTTTCCAGACATCAATAAGCGGGAAGTGCACTAGGCCAGAGCTTTCTGTTGTAGTAAAGTGTTTCTTAGATTGAATCACAAGAGAACAAAGCTCTTGAATGACATGTCCTCGTGTCCTAAGATGGGACAATGAGTCAGTGTACCGTGAGTACAACTATCATCCAAGCAGTACTCTGGACTCCGTGGAACTCAAGCCGGCATTGTTCTATTCAAGTGGTTGGAATGGGACTGGTACATGTTGTTGGAGAAGCTGGTATTTGGAATGGGACTGGTACATGTTGTTGGAGAAGCTGGTATTTGGAATGGGACTGGTACATGTTGTTGGAGAAGCTGGTATCTGGAATGGGACTGGTACATGTTGTTGGAGAAGCTGGTATCTGGAATGGGACTGGTACTTGTTGGAGAAGCTGGTATCTGGTCCATGTTGTTGGAGAAGCTGGTATCTGGAATGGGACTGGTACATGTTGGAGAAGCTGGTATTTGGAATGGGACTGGTCCATGTTGTTGGAGAAGCTGGTATCTCTAATGGGACTGGTCCATGTTGTTGGAGAAGCTGGTATCTGGAATGGGACTGGTCCATGTTGTTGGAGAAGCTGGTATCTGGAATGGGACTGGTACATGTTGTTGGAGAAGCTGGTATCTGGAATGGGACTGGTCCATGTTGTTGGAGAAGCTGGTATCTGGAATGGGACTGGTCCATGTTGTTGGAGAAGCTGGTATCTGGAATGGGACTGGTCCATGTTGTTGGAGAAGCTGGTATCTGGAATGGGACTGGTACATGTTGTTGGAGAAGCTGGTATCTGGTACATGTTGTTGGAGAAGCTGGTATCTGGTACATGTTGTTGGAGAAGCTGGTATTTGGAATGGGACTGGTACATGTTGTTGGAGAAGCTGGTATTTGGAATGGGACTGGTACATGTTGTTGGAGAAGCTGGTATCTGGAATGGGACTGGTCCATGTTGTTGGAGAAGCTGGCATCTGGAATGGGACTGGTACATGTTGTTGGAGAAGCTGGTATCTGGAATGGGACTGGTACTTGTTGGAGAAGCTGGTATCTGGAATGGGACTGGTCCATGTTGTTGGAGAAGCTGGTATCTGGTACTTGTTGTTGTAGAAGCTGGTACTTGGTACATTTTGTTGTAGAAGCTGGAATTTGCTACATGTTGTTGTAGAAGCTGGTATTTGCTACATGTTGTTGTAGAAGCTGGTATTTGCTACATGTTGTTGTAGAAGCTGGTATTTGCTACATGTTGTTGTAGAAGCTGGTATTTGCTACATGTTGTTGTAGAAGCTGGTATTTGCTACATGTTGTTGTAGAAGCTGGTATTTGCTACATGTTGTTGTAGAAGCTGGTATTTGCTACATGTTGTTGTAGAAGCTGGTATCTGGTGCTCTATTTTTGACATACTCTCCAGTGAGCCTTCACAGATGCAGTTAGCATATCTTCCATCTTCTTCGATAAACAATGAAATTCGATTTGTAAACCACAGAGATGCAGCAAAACAAGCCTGAGTAGGTAGACAGCTACAGATACATAATACTGAGTAGGTAGACAGCTACAGATACATAATACTGAGCAGGTAGACAGCTACAGATACATAATACTGAGTAGGTAGACAGCTACAGATACATAATACTGAGTAGGTAGACAGCTACAGATACATAATACTGAGTAGGTAGACAGCTACAGATACATAATACTGAGTAGGTAGACAGCTACAGATACATAATACTGAGCAGGTAAACAGCTACAGATACATAATACTGAGTAGGTAGACAGCTACAGATACAATATACTGAGTAGGTAGACAGCTACAGATACGTAATACTGAGCAGATAGACAGCTACAGATACATAATACTGAGCAGGTAGACAGCTACAGATACATAATACTGAGTAGGTAGACAGCTACAGATACATAACTACAGATACATAACTACAGATACATAATACTGAGTAGGTAGACAGCTACAGACACATAATACTAAGTAGGTAGACAGCTACAGATACATAACTACAGATACATAATACTGAGTAGGTTAACAGCTACAGATACATAATACTGAGTAGGTAGACAGCTACAGATACATAATACTGAGTAGGTAGACAGCTACAGATACATAATACTGAGTAGGTAGACAGCTACAGATACATAACTACAGATACATAACTACAGATACATAATACTGAGTAGGTAGACATCTACAGATACATAATACTGAGCAGGTAGACAGCTACAGATACATAATACTGAGTAGGTAGACAGCTACAGATACATAACTACAGATACATAACTACAGATACATAATACTAATCAGGTAGACAGCTACATATACATAATACTGAGTAGGTAGACAGCTACAGATACATAATACTGAGTAGGTAGACATCTACAGATACATAATACTGAGCAGGTAGACAGCTACAGATACATAATACTGAGTAGGTAGACAGCTACAGATACATAACTACAGATACATAACTACAAATACATAATACTAATCAGGTAGACAGCTACATATACATAATACTGAGTAGGTAGACAGCTACAGATACATAATACTTAGCAGGTAGACAGCTACAGATACATAATACTGAGTAGGTAGACAGCTACAGACACATAATACTGAGTAGGTAGACAGCTACAGATACATAATACTGAGTAGGTACACAGCTACAGATACATAATACTGAGTAGGTAGACAGCTACAGATACATAATACTGAGTAAGTACACAGCTACAGATACATAATACTGAGTAGGTAGACAGCTACAGATACATAATACTGAGTAGGTAGACAGCTACAGATACATAATACTGAGTAGGTAGACAGCTACAGATACATAATACTGAGTAGGTAGACAGCTACAGATACATAATGCTGAGTAGGTAGACAGCTACAGATACATAATACTGAGTAGGTAGACAGCTACAGATACATAATACTAAGCAGGTAGACAGCTACAGATACATAATACTGAGTAGGTAGACAGCTACAGATACATAATACTGAGTAGGTAGACAGCTACAGATACATAATACTGAGTAGGTAGACAGCTACAGATACATAATACTGAGTAGGTAGACAGCTACAGATACATAATACTGAGTAGGTAGACAGCTACAGATACATAATACTAAGCAGGTAGACAGCTACAGATACATAATACTGAGTAGGTAGACAGCTACAGATACATAATACTGAGTAGGTAGACAGCTACAGATACATAATACTGAGCAGGTAGACAGATACAGATACATAATACTGAGTAGGTAGACAGCTACAGATACATAATACTGAGTAGGTAGACAGCTACAGATACATAATACCGAGTAGGTAGACAGCTACAGATACATAATACTGAGTAGGTAGACAGCTACAGATACATAACTACAGATACATAACTACAGATACATAATACTAATCAGGTAGACAGCTACATATACATAATACTGAGTAGGTAGACAGCTACAGATACATAATACTTAGCAGGTAGACAGCTACAGATACATAATACTGAGTAGGTAGACAGCTACAGACACATAATACTGAGTAGGTAGACAGCTACAGATACATAATACTGAGTAGGTAGACAGCTACAGATACATGATACTGAGTAGGTAGACAGCTACAGATACATAACTACAGATACATAACTACAGATACATAATACTAATCAGGTAGACAGCTACATATACATAATACTGAGTAGGTAGACAGCTACAGATACATAATACTTAGCAGGTAGACAGCTACAGATACATAATACTGAGTAGGTAGACAGCTACAGACACATAATACTGAGTAGGTAGACAGCTACAGATACATAATACTGAGTAGGTACACAGCTACAGATACATAATACTGAGTAGGTAGACAGCTACAGATACATAATACTGAGTAGGTACACAGCTACAGATACATAATACTGAGTAGGTAGACAGCTACAGATACATAATACTGAGTAGGTAGACAGCTACAGATACATAATACTGAGTAGGTAGACAGCTACAGATACATAATACTGAGTAGGTAGACAGCTACAGATACATAATACTGAGTAGGTAGACAGCTACAGATACATAATACTGAGTAGGTAGACAGCTACAGATACATAATACTAAGCAGGTAGACAGCTACAGATACATAATACTGAGTAGGTAGACAGCTACAGATACATAATACTGAGTAGGTAGACAGCAACAGATACATAATACTGAGTAGGTAGACAGCTACAGATACATAATACTGAGTAGGTAGACAGCTACAGATACATAATACTGAGTAGGTAGACAGCTACAGATACATAATACTGAGTAGGTAGACAGCAACAGATACATAACTACAGATACATAATACTGAGTAGGTAGACAGCAACAGATACATAACTACAGATACATAATACTGAGCAGGTAGACAGCTACAGATACATAATACTGAGCAGGTAGACAGCTACAGATACATAATACTGAGTAGGTAGACAGCTACAGATACATAACTACAGATACATAATACTGAGCAGGTAGACAGCTACAGATACATAATACTGAGCAGGTAGACAGCTACAGATACATAATACTGAGTAGGTAGACAGCTACAGATACATAATACTGAGTAGGTAGACAGCTACAGATACATAATACTGAGCAGGTAGACAGCTACAGATACATAATACTGAGTAGGTAGACAGCTACAGATACATAATACTGAGTAGGTAGACAGCTACAGATACATAATACTGAGCAGGTAGACAGCTACAGAAACATAATACTGAGTAGGTAGACAGCTACAGATACATCATACTGAGTAGGTAGACAGCTACAGATACATAATACTGAGCAGGTTTATACTATACGAGTCATTCCACAACAGAAACACAGATACAGTACATAATACTGAGCAGGTAGACAGCTACAGATACATAATATTGAGTAGGTAGACATCTACAGATACATAACTACAGATACATAATACTGAGCAGGTAGACAGCTACAGATACATAATACTGAGCAGGTAGACAGCTACAGATACATAACTACAGATACATAATACTGAGTAGGTAGACAGCTACAGATACATAACTACAGATACATAACTACAGATACATAATACTGAGTAGGTAGACAGCTACAGACACATAATACTGAGTAGGTAGACAGCTACAGATACATAATACTGAGTAGGTACACAGCTACAGATACATAATACTGAGTAGGTAGACAGCTACAGATACATAATACTGAGTAGGTACACAGCTACAGATACATAATACTGAGTAGGTAGACAGCTACAGATACATAATACTGAGTAGGTAGACAGCTACAGATACATAATACTGAGTAGGTAGACAGCTACAGATACATAATACTGAGTAGGTAGACAGCTACAGATACATAATACTAAGCAGGTAGACAGCTACAGATACATAATACTGAGTAGGTAGACAGCTACAGATACATAATACTGAGTAGGTAGACAGCAACAGATACATAATACTGAGTAGGTAGACAGCTACAGATACATAATACTGAGTAGGTAGACAGCTACAGATACATAATACTGAGTAGGTAGACAGCTACAGATACATAATACTGAGTAGGTAGACAGCTACAGATACATAATACTGAGTAGGTAGACAGCTACAGATACATAATACTGAGTAGGTAGACAGCTACAGATACATAATACTGAGTAGGTAGACAGCAACAGATACATAACTACAGATACATAATACTGAGCAGGTAGACAGCTACAGATACATAATACTGAGCAGGTAGACAGCTACAGATACATAATACTGAGCAGGTAGACAGCTACAGATACATAATACTGAGTAGGTAGACAGCTACAGATACATAATACTGAGTAGGTAGACAGCTACAGATACATAATACTGAGCAGGTAGACAGCTACAGAAACATAATACTGAGTAGGTAGACAGCTACAGATACATCATACTGAGTAGGTAGACAGCTACAGATACATAATACTGAGCAGGTTTATACTATACGAGTCATTCCACAACAGAAACACAGATACAGTACATAATACTGAGCAGGTAGACAGCTACAGATACATAATATTGAGTAGGTAGACAGCTACAGATACATAACTACAGATACATAATACTGAGCAGGTAGACAGCTACAGATACATAATACTGAGCAGGTAGACAGCTACAGATACATAACTACAGATACATAATACTGAGTAGGTAGACAGCTACAGATACATAACTACAGATACATAACTACAGATACATAACTACAGATACATAATACTGAGCAGGTAGACAGCTACAGATACATAATACTGAGTAGGTAGACAGCTACAGATACATAATACTGAGCAGGTAGACAGCTACAGATACATAATACTGAGTAGGTAGACAGCTACAGATACATAATACTGAGTAGGTAGACAGATACAGATACATAATACTGAGCAGGTAGACAGCTACAGATACATAATACTGAGTAGGTTGACAGCTACAGATACATAATACTGAGTAGGTAGACAGCTACAGATACATAACTACAGATACATAACTACAGATACATAATACTGAGCAGGTAGACAGCTACAGATACATAATACTGAGCAGGTAGACAGCTACAGATACATAACTACAGATACATAACTACAGATACATAATACTGAGCAGGTAGACAGCTACAGATACATAATACTGAGTAGGTAGACAGCTACAGATACATAACTACAGATACATAACTACAGATACATAATACTGAGCAGGTAGACAGCTACAGATACATAATACTGAGCAGGTAGACAGCTACAGATACATAATACTGAGTAGGTAGACAGCTACAGATACATAACTACAGATACATAACTACAGATACATAATACTGAGTAGGTAGACAGCTACAGATACATAATACTGAGTAGGTAGACAGCTACAGATACATAATACTGAGTAGGTAGACAGCTACAGATACATAATACTGAGTAGGTAGACAGCAACAGATACATAACTACAGATACATAATACTGAGCAGGTAGACAGCTACAGATACATAATACTGAGCAGGTAGACAGCTACAGATACATAATACTGAGCAGGTAGACAGCTACAGATACATAATACTGAGTAGGTAGACAGCTACAGATACATAATACTGAGTAGGTAGACAGCTACAGATACATAATACTGAGCAGGTAGACAGCTACAGAAACATAATACTGAGTAGGTAGACAGCTACAGATACATCATACTGAGTAGGTAGACAGCTACAGATACATAATACTGAGCAGGTTTATACTATACGAGTCATTCCACAACAGAAACACAGATACAGTACATAATACTGAGCAGGTAGACAGCTACAGATACATAATATTGAGTAGGTAGACAGCTACAGATACATAACTACAGATACATAATACTGAGCAGGTAGACAGCTACAGATACATAATACTGAGCAGGTAGACAGCTACAGATACATAACTACAGATACATAATACTGAGTAGGTAGACAGCTACAGATACATAACTACAGATACATAACTACAGATACATAACTACAGATACATAATACTGAGCAGGTAGACAGCTACAGATACATAATACTGAGTAGGTAGACAGCTACAGATACATAATACTGAGCAGGTAGACAGCTACAGATACATAATACTGAGTAGGTAGACAGCTACAGATACATAATACTGAGTAGGTAGACAGATACAGATACATAATACTGAGCAGGTAGACAGCTACAGATACATAATACTGAGTAGGTTGACAGCTACAGATACATAATACTGAGTAGGTAGACAGCTACAGATACATAACTACAGATACATAACTACAGATACATAATACTGAGCAGGTAGACAGCTACAGATACATAATACTGAGCAGGTAGACAGCTACAGATACATAACTACAGATACATAACTACAGATACATAATACTGATCAGGTAGACAGCTACAGATACATAATACTGAGTAGGTAGACAGCTACAGATACATAACTACAGATACATAACTACAGATACATAATACTGAGCAGGTAGACAGCTACAGATACATAATACTGAGCAGGTAGACAGCTACAGATACATAATACTGATTAGGTAGACAGCTACAGATACATAACTACAGATACATAACTACAGATACATAATACTGAGTAGGTAGACAGCTACAGATACATAATACTGAGCAGGTAGACAGCTACAGATACATAATACTGAGCAGGTAGACAGCTACAGATAGATAACTACAGATACATAACTACAGATACATAATACTGAGTAGGTAGACAGCTACAGATACATAATACTGAGTAGGTAGACAGCTACAGATACATAATACTGAGTAGGTAGACAGCTACAGATACATAATACTGAGTAGGTAGACAGCTACAGATACATAATACTGAGCAGGTAGACAGCTACAGATACATAATACTGAGTAGGTAGACAGCTACAGATACATAATACTGAGCAGGTAGACAGATACAGATACATAATACTGAGTAGGTAGACAGCTACAGATACATAATACTGAGTAGGTAGACAGCTACAGATACATACTACAGATACATAACTACAGATACATAATACTGAGTAGGTAGACAGCTACAGATACATAATACTGAGTAGGTAGACATCTACAGATACATAATACTGAGCAGGTAGACAGCTACAGATACATAATACTGAGTAGGTAGACAGCTACAGATACATAATACTGAGTAGGTAGACAGCTACAGATACATACTACAGATACATAACTACAGATACATAATACTGAGTAGGTAGACAGCTACAGATACATAATACTGAGTAGGTAGACATCTACAGATACATAATACTGAGCAGGTAGACAGCTACAGATACATAATACTGAGTAGGTAGACAGCTACAGACACATAATACTACGTAGGTAGACAGCTACATATACATAACTACAGATACATAACTACAGATACATAATACTGAGCAGGTAGACAGCTACAGATACATAATACTGAGTAGGTAGACAGCTACAGATACATAATACTGAGTAGGTAGACAGCTACAGATACATAACTACAGATACACATCTACAGATACATAATACTGAGCAGGTTTATACTGTACGAGTCATTCCACAACAGAAACAACAGGCATCAGGCAGGATGCTGAGTTAGCTGACTGCTACAGAGAAGCTTCAGAGAAGCACTCCACGTTTCCCACCACCCATTGGCCTCGGGGTGCACCAGTCCTATGGGGCCTCGAGCCAAACAAACAGAAGCCAGAGAATCACCCAATCAGACCTGGACAGTTTGGGAAAGTGGAATCACAACCCACTCCTGGCAAGAAGTAACTCCTGTTGCCGTCAAGTCGGTTAAAGGACGCAAGTCAACACAAGCTGGTCCTCCTAATAATCACAGTCATCAAGCCTATTGGTCCTCCTAACAATCACAGCCAACAAGCCTATTGGTCCTCCTAACAATCACAGCCAACAAGCCTATTGGTCCTCCTAACTATCACAGCCAACAAGCCTATTGGTCCTCCTAACAATCACAGTCAACAAGCCTATTGGTCCTCCTAACAATCACAGTCAACAAGCCGATTGGTCCTCCTAACAATCACAGCCAACAAGCCTATTGGTCCTCCTAACAATCACAGACAACAAGCCTATTGGTCCTCCTAATAATCACATCCAACAAGCCTATTGGTCCTCCTAACAGCCTATTGGTCCTCCTAACAGCCTATTGGTCCACCTAACAGCCTATTGCTCCTCCTAACAAACACAGTTAACAAGCCTATTGGTCCTCCTAACAAACACAGTCAACAAGTCTATTCATATTGTTTCATTGTCATCTGCAGGTGAAGACACGGCCCGCTATAAGGGCTTGTATGTCAGTATTTCATGGTAAGATCTACACCTGTTGTTATCCCGCACATGTGACAAATACTATGTGATTTGATATTGTGCCCAGTACTCTGCCCAGTACTACTGCTTCGTCACAACGATTCTTCTTAGTCCAAATAGACTGAGTACCACAGCTCTACTGACTCACTTAGAATGTTGACAGACTGGGACCAAAACAATGACATCCAATGCAAACGTCATGAGTTATACGTCTCTCTACTGGACTGAGTGTACCAAACATTAGGAACACCTTCCTAATATGGGGCATGGACTCTACAAGGTGTCGAAAGCGTTCCATAAGGATGCTGGCCCATGTTGACTCCAACGCTTGCCAAAGTTGTGTCAAGTTGGCTGGATATTCTTTAGGTGGCGGATCATTCTAGAAATACTCGGGAAACTGTTGTGTAGTAAATACCCAGCAGCGTTGCAGTTCTTGACACAAGCCGGTGCGTCTGGTACCTACTAAAATACCCCGTTCAAAGGCACTTAAATATGTTGTCCTTCCCATTCACACTCTGAACGACACATACACAATCCATGTCTCAATTGTCTCAAGGCTTATAAATCCTTCTTTAACCCGTCTCCTCCCCTTCATCTACACTGATTGTAGTGGATTTAACAGGTGACATCAATAAGGGATCATAGCTTTCACCTGGATTCACCTGGTCAGTCTGTCATGGAAAGAGCAGGTATTCATAATGTTTTGTCCACTCAGTGTATGTATGTCTGTATGTATGTATATACGTATATACAGTATCTACACTGGTACACTATAGAGACTATAGGTGTCCATACCTGGGTGTGGAATCACAGGGTACAGGGGTGGAGGTGGAGTCCTTCCCGGGGACTGGAGGTCGAGGTACGGAGGCCGGGGCTTCTGCCGGGAGGTCAGAGAATACAGCTGTGGAAGTGGTGGCGTCCTCCTGACTCTCAAGGAGTGGAGGTAGAGGTGGGTAGGCCGGGGCTGGTGCTGGGTAGGCCGGGGCTGGTGCTGGGTAGGCCGGGGCTGGTGCTGGGTAGGCCGGGGCTGGTGCTGGGTAGGCCGAGGCTGGTGCTGGGTAGGCCGGGGCTGGTGCTGGGTAGGCCGGGGCTGGTGCTGGGTAGGCCGGGGCTGGTGCTGGGTAGACCGGGGCTGGTGCTGGGTAGACCGGGGCTGGTGCTGGGTAGGCCGGGGCTGGTGCTGGGTAGGCCGGGGCTGGTGCTGGGTAGACCGGGGCTGGTGCTGGGTAGGCCGGGGCTGGTGCTGGGTAGACCGGGGCTGGTGCTGGGTAGGCCGGGGCTGGTGCTGGGTAGGCCGGGGCTGGTGCTGGGTAGACCGGGGCTGGTGCTGGGTAGGCCGGGGCTGGTGCTGGGTAGGCCGGGGCTGGTGCTGGGTAGGCCGGGGCTGGTGCTGGGTAGACCGGGGCTGGTGCTGGGTAGGCCGGGGCTGGTGCTGGGTAGGCCGGGGCTGGTGCTGGGTAGGCCTGGGCTGGTGCTGGGTAGGCCGGGGCTGGTGCTGGGTAGGCCGGGGCTGGTGCTGGGTAGGCCGGGGCTGGTGCTGGGTAGGCCGGGGCTGGTGCTGGGTTGGCCGAGGCTGATGCTGGGTAGGCCGGGGCTGGTGCTGGGTAGGCCGGGGCTGGTGCTGGGTAGGCCAGGGCTGGTGGGGCCTGGGCGGGTAAGGCTGGTTCTGGGGCTGGTGGTAGGGCTGCTAGTGGGGCCTGGAGGGATGCAGGTGGAGGTGGGTTGGCCGGGGCTGGTGGGGTCTGGGCGGGTAAGGCTGGTTCTGGGGATGGTGTTAGGGGTGGTTCTTGGGGGTCGGCTGGAGCTGCTAGTGGGGCCTGGGGGGATGCAGGTGGGGGTGTCTGGGGCACAGCAGGCTCAGGGCCTAGCCTCTCTGGAGGAGTGGGAGGAGGAGGAGAGAAGTCTTCCTGAAGGTAGGTAGGGAGGGCAGGACAGAACTGGAAGATTTCTCTCGGAGACGTGGGAGGAGGTGGGAAAGAGGCAGGAGGAGGGGATGGGGAGGAGGCAGGAGGAGGGAGTGGGGAAGAGGAGGTGACAAGGGGAGGCTCACTCCTCTCCTTAGTCAGGGAGGACCTGGAAAGGGACGGAGATAAGACAGAGTTAACAAACATACACACAAACATTTACATATCATTGTTGGTTGTTTGGTATATTATAGTTTGGTAATATATCAAACAACTATACACAACAACTGTATTCTACCATTCACAACCAACCAACTGTTATCTGATTCTGATCTCTCAGTATGTGAGCAGAGCGAAGCTGAAGCGAGGAGCGGAGCGGGCCCCAATTTGACTGGAGCGAGGAGCTAGTTTCCCAAAGGCTCTCACCCAATCCAATTTCTTTCCAGTAGAAGCCAATTTATGTTTGAACCAAAAATGAGGTAAGAGGTTTCGTATGGAAGGTGTGATGCCTCCGGAGGCATGCAGAGGTCAAATCGAGCTCCGTACTGCATCGCCCTGCGCCTCCCACATGTTGTACCAATCTGTATTATAGAGCCACATTTACATTTATTTCATTTTATTTCATCTTTATTTAACCAGGTAGGCCAGTTGAGAACAAGTTCTCATTTTACAACTGCGACCTGGCCAAGATAAAGCAAAGCAGTGCGACAGAAACAACAACACAGAGTTACACATGGAATAAACAAGCGTACGGTCAATAACACAATA
>NC_074694.1:5474404-5529404 GCF_029448725.1 Salvelinus fontinalis
CTCAAATGATGTCAGTTAGCCTATCAGAAGCTTCTAAAGACATTACATCATTTTCTGGAATTTTTCAAGCTGTTTAAAGGCACAGTCAACTTAGTGTACGTAAACTTCTGACCCACTGGAATTGTGATACAGTAAAATATTCTGTCTGGAAACAATTGTTGGAAAAATGACTTGTGTCATGCACAAAGTAGATGTCCTAACCGACTTGCCAAAAATATAGTTTGTTAACAATAAATGTGTGGAGTGGATAAAATGTGAGTTTTAATGACTCCAACCTAAGTCTATGTAAACTTACAACTTCAACTGTAAATATAAAGTAATAATCTACATCTAGTAGGTGACATATCATATCTATCTGTTTGTGTTATTTAGTCTCTCTCCCTCCCCCCCCTGTCCTCTCCTCCTCTCCCTCCCCTCGCCCCCCTGTCCTCTCCTCCTCTCCCTCCCCTCGCCCCCCTGTCCTCTGCTCCTCTCCCTCCCCTCTCCTCCTCTCCCTCCCCTCTCCTCCTCTCCCTCCTCTCACCCCCCTGTCCTCTCCTCCTCTCCCTCCCCTCACACCTCTGTCCTCTCCTCCTCTCCCTCCCCTCACCCCCCTGTCCTCTCCTCCTCTCCCTCCCCTCACCTCCCTGTCCTCTCCTCTCTTCCCCCCCCACACGCCCATGCTCTCCTCCTCTCTCTCCCTTCCCTCGCGCCCCTGTCCTCTCCTCATATACAGGATACTACCCTCCACAACACTATGTCACCAGGACATATACAGGATACTACCCTCCACAACACTATGTCACCAGGATATATACAGGATACTACCCTCCACAACACTATGTCACCAGGACATATACAGGATACTACCCTCCACAACACTATGTCACCAGGACATATACAGGATACTACCCTCCACAACACTATGTCACCAGGACATATACAGGATACTACCCTCCACAACACTATGTCACCAGGACATAGACAGGATACTACCCTCCACAACACTATGTCACCAGGACATATACAGGATACTACCCTCCATAACACTATGTCACCAGGACATATAGAGGATGCTACCCTCCACAACACTATGTCACCAGGACATATACAGGATACTACCCTCCACAACACTATGTCACCAGGACATATAGAGGATACTACCCTCCACAACACTATGTCACCAGGACATATACAGGATACTACCCTCCACAACATAACATGCACTATGTCACCAGGACACATACAGGATACTACCCTCCACAACACTATGTCACCAGGACATATACAGGATACTACCCTCCACAACACTACGTCACCAGGACATATACAGGATACTACCCTCCACAACACTATGTCACCAGGACATATACAGGATACTACCCTCCACAACATAACCTTCACTATGTCACCAGGACATATACAGGATACTACCCTCCACAACACTATGTCACCAGGACATATACAGGATACTACCCTCCACAACACTATGTCACCAGGACATATACAGGATACTACCCTCCACAACACTACGTCACCAGGACATATACAGGATACTACCCTCCACAACACTACGTCACCAGGACATATACAGGATACTACCCTCCACAACACTATGTCACCAGGACATATACAGGATACTACCCTCCACAACACTATGTCACCAGGACATATACAGGATACTACCCTCCACAACATAACCTTCACTCCAAATCAAAATTTCAAATCCACAACTTGATTTTGGACAAAATTACCTGGAAGGATTCCTACAACCAAAGAGTCTTATTCCCAACGACTATACAACAAATGCTCTGGCAAACCAACCACCAGCAAAAGAAGCACAACAGAAACCTGAAAACACCATCCAACCTGGAACTGAGGGAGTCATGTTTAGTCTGAAGCTACTTCTAAAGCCAAGAAGAAAAATACATTACAATGATCTATTTTACTTCATAAGGATTGAATGCCAAGTTAAGGCTACCACGCTGGCTAGGACAGAACAGATCCCACTGCAGATATGCAACCCACTAACTTCAATTAGCACTGAGGTGTGAAGTGAGAGGTGTCAAAGCCCTTGAGCCCAACAATGACAGGAGAGTTTCACACCCTACCCCACCCAAAATGCAGATGCCTTTGAAGCCCCCTCCCTCTGTTCAGAGGTCATTACAATACAGTACCCTCTGGATGTAAAAAATGAGAAGGCATGAAAAGAGTACAAAATAAGCCTCTTATGGAAAATCAAGAGACACTTTTTGTCCAAGTCCAGCAAGCGCCAGGACCGTCTCCTAAAGTTGATTCAGCTGCGGGATCGAGGCACCACCAGTACAGAGCTTGCTCAGGAATGGCAGCAGGCAGGTGTGAGTGCATCTGCACGCACAGTGAGGCAAAGACTTTTGGAGGATGGCCTGGTGTCAAGAAGGGCAGCAAAGAAGCCACTTCTCTCCAGGAAAACATCAGGGACAGGCTGATATTCTGTAAAAGGTACAGGGATTGGACTGCTGAGGACTGGGGTAAAGTCATTTTCTCTGATGAATCCCCTTTCTGATTGTTTGGGGCATCTGGAAAAAAGCTTGTCCGGAGAAGACAAGGTGACCGCTACCATCAGTCCTGTGTCATGCCAACAGTAAAGCATCCTGAGACCATTCATGTGGGGGGTTGCTTCTCAGCCAAGCGAGTGGGCTCACTCACAATTTTGCTTAAGAACACAGCCATGAATAAAGAATGGTACCAACACATCCTCCGAGAGCAACTTCTCCCAACCATCCAGGAACAGTTTGGTGACGAACAATGCCTTTTCCAGCATGATGGAGCACCTTGCCATGAGGCAAAAGTGATAACTAAGTGGCTCGAGGAACAAAACATCGATATTTTGGGTCCATGTCTAGGAAACTCCCCAGACCTTAAAAACCTGTTATGGCTGCAGGGTGAATATTGAAAAAACTGGAAAATATGTGCACATTTTCAAACGGCCTCCTAAGAAACTTTTTATTTTACAATATGCATATATTTACTACTGTTGGATAGATAACAGTCTATAGTTTCTAAAAAGGTTTGAATTGTGATTTCCAAAATGCGATGTGTCTCTTTAAGACCTTGTCTATAAAAGGTCATTAGACTAAGGACCGTAGAAACACGTCACACGCCTTCATCAGGCTGTAATGCGGAAGTGAGAATTGAAAGCAGTCGAATATCTCGTCCATGGACTGAATAACACACCTTCTTGTGAGACCTGCGCAGGTAAAAAAAAATTCCGGGCGCGAAGCATAATTTGGTCTCGGCTACTGGAAGAAGGTCGATAACGGTGAATATGATCTCTGACTTCGATATTATTTGATACATGTCACAAAATCATCCTAAAGTATGTTTTTTCAATATACTTTAATTATATTATTGCAATTTATTCTGGACTTTAGATGCGATGCGACGGAAGAATTTTTTGAAGAAAGACAGATTAGCGCCGCAATGCTATTGTGCTTGCTAACCAAAGAGGGAAATAGTTCGTTCTGGAACCCAACTAAAGACTCTACTGGACATTGGACCCCGTTACAACATTCTGATGGAATATCAACAAAGATAAGGACCCAATTTGGGATGCTTTTTCATATATCTGTCGAACTGTTGTATGCTAACTCTGCTAACTGTGCTAGGCTAGCGCTTGACTTATGCTAGTGCTGCCTTATGCTAGCTTATGTTGTTAGCTAATATAACGATATATTGTGTTTTCGCTGTAAAACACTTCAAAAATCGGAAATATTGGCTTTATTCACACGATATCTGTCTTTCATTAGCTATCCACCATATGTTTTTCTGAAATGTTTTATGAGGTGTAATTAGTAGTCGACGTTGGTGTATGTATTTTCTCTGGCTACTCCCGTCTGGATTCAGACTGTAGCTATGTGGTAGCATTTATGGTAGCATCAATGTAAAACTGATTTATAGCTAAAATATGCACTTTTTATGAACAAAACATAGATTTATTGTGTAACATGTTATATGACTGTCATTTGAGGTAGTTTTTCTGGGTTCTTTAGGTTGGTTTTAGTTTATTTCGGTTGGCTTGTGCATGCTACTTGAATCATAATTCATACATCATAATCATATTCATACGTGTCTGTCCACTTTTGTATTTGGTGGTGAGCTAACATAAATATATGTGGTGTTTTCTCTGTAAAACATTTAAAAAATCGGACATGTTGGCTGGATTGACAAGATGTTTATCTTTCAAATGCTGTATTGGACTTGTTAATGTGTGAAAGTTAAATATTTTAAAAAAATAGATTTTGAATTTCGCGCCCTGCAGCTGTTGTCATTTTCGTTCCGATTTCGGGCTTGCAGCCCAAACAGGTTAATCCCATTGAGAACTTGTGGTCAATCCTCAAGAGGCGGGTGGACAAACGAAAACCCACCAATTCTGACAAACTCCAAGCATTGATTATGCCAGAATGGGCTGCCATCAGTCAGGACGTGGCCCAGAAGTTAATTGACAGCATGCCAGGGCAGATTGCAGAGGTCTTGAAAAAGAAGGGTCAACACTGCAAATATTGACTATTTGCATCAACTTCATGTAGTTGTCAATAAAAGCCTTTGACACTTTATGAAATGCTTGTAATTATACTTCAGTATTCCATAGTAACATCTGACAAAAATATCTACCGACGCTGAAGCAGCAGACTTTGTGAAAATTAATATTTGTGTCATTCTCAAAACGTTTGGCCACGACTGTAGATATGTGGCGGTGGTGGAGTAGGGACCTGAGGCAGCAGCTAATGGAGATCCATAATAAATACAGATACAAATGTTGTTTCTCAATGAGACAGACAGACAGACAGACAGACAGACAGACAGACAGACAGACAGACAGTGTCTCTGTTGCACACCCCTAATTACTGTAGCTGCTGCCCATTAGACAACAAAGACCAGGTTTCATCAACCTGAAAAGGAAAGGGAAGAAAGACATATCTGAAAAGCTATGATATTAGTCATGGGTCTGTGAACTCACCCACTGTCCTGCCCTGGTAGATGAATGGTCTTCTCTTGTCCTGGTAGCTCCTGTCCTGGTAGAGGAATGGTCTTCTCTTGTCCTGGTATCTCCTGTCCTGGTAGAGGAATGGTCTTCTCTTGTCCTGGTAGCTCCTGTCCTGGTAGAGGAATGGTCTTCTCTTGTCCTGGTATCTCCTGTCCTGGTAGAGGAATGGTCTTCTCTTGTCCTGGTAGCTCCTGTCCTGGTGGAGGAATGGTCTTCTCTTGTCCTGGTAGCTCCTGTCCTGGTAGAGGAATGGTCTTCTCTTGTCCTGGTAGCTCCTGTCCTGGTAGAGGAATGGTCTTCTCTTGTCCTGGTGGAGGAATGGTCTTCTCTTGTCCTGGTAGCTCCTGTCCTGGTAGAGGAATGGTCTTCTCTTGTCCTGGTAGCTCCTGTCCTGGTAGAGGAATGGTCTTCTCTTGTCCTGGTGGAGGAATGGTCTTCTCTTGTCCTGGTAGCTCCTGTCCTGGTAGAGGAATGGTCTTCTCTTGTCCTGGTAGCTCCTGTCCTGGTAGAGGAATGGTCTTCTCTTGTCCTGGTGGAGGAATGGTCTTCTCTTGTCCTGGTAGCTCCTGTCCTGGTAGAGGAATGGTCTTCTCTTGTCCTGGTAGCTCCTGTCCTGGTAGAGGAATGGTCTTCTCTTGTCCTGGTAGCTCCTGTCCTGGTAGAGGAATGGTCTTCTCTTGTCCTGGTAGAGGAATGGTCTTCTCTTGTCCTGGTAGAGGAATGGTCTTCTCTTGTCCTGGTAGCTCCTGTCCTGGTAGAGGAATGGTCTTCTCTTGTCCTGGTGGAGGAATGGTCTTCTCTTGTCCTGGTAGCTCCTGTCCTGGTAGAGGAATGGTCTTCTCTTGTCCTGGTAGAGGAATGGTCTTCTCTTGTCCTGGTAGCTCCTGTCCTGGTAGAGGAATGGTCTTCTCTTGTCCTGGTAGAGGAATGGTCTTCTCTTGTCCTGGTAGCTCCTGTCCTGGTAGAGGAATGGTCTTCTCTTGTCCTGGTGGAGGAATGGTCTTCTCTTGTCCTGGTAGCTCCTGTCCTGGTAGAGGAATGGTCTTCTCTTGTCCTGGTAGCTCCTGTCCTGGTGGAGGAATGGTCTTCTCTTGTCCTGGTGGAGGAATGGTCTTCTCTTGTCCTGGTAGCTCCTGTCCTGGTGGAGGAATGGTCTTCTCTTGTCCTGGTAGCTCCTGTCCTGGTAGAGGAATGGTCTTCTCTTGTCCTGGTAGCTCCTGTCCTGGTAGAGGAATGGTCTTCTCTTGTCCTGGTAGCTCCTGTCCTGGTGGAGGAATGGTCTTCTCTTGTCCTGGTGGAGGAATGGTCTTCTCTTGTCCTGGTAGCTCCTGTCCTGGTGGAGGAATGGTCTTCTCTTGTCCTGGTAGCTCCTGTCCTGGTAGAGGAATGGTCTTCTCTTGTCCTGGTAGCTCCTGTCCTGGTAGAGGAATGGTCTTCTCTTGTCCTGGTAGCTCCTGTCCTGGTGGAGGAATGGTCTTCTCTTGTCCTGGTAGCTCCTGTCCTGGTAGAGGAATGGTCTTCTCTTGTCCTGGTAGCTCCTGTCCTGGTAGAGGAATGGTCTTCTCTTGTCCTGGTAGCTCCTGTCCTGGTAGAGGAATGGTCTTCTCTTGTCCTGGTAGCTCCTGTCCTGGTGGAGGAATGGTCTTCTCTTGTCCTGGTGGAGGAATGGTCTTCTCTTGTCCTGGTAGCTCCTGTCCTGGTAGAGGAATGGTCTTCTCTTGTCCTGGTAGCTCCTGTCCTGGTAGAGGAATGGTCTTCTCTTGTCCTGGTAGCTCCTGTCCTGGTAGAGGAATGGTCTTCTCTTGTCCTGGTAGCTCCTGTCCTGGTAGAGGAATGGTCTTCTCTTGTCCTGGTAGCTCCTGTCCTGGTAGAGGAATGGTCTTCTCTTGTCCTGGTAGAGGAATGGTCTTCTCTTGTCCTGGTAGCTCCTGTCCTGGTAGAGGAATGGTCTTCTCTTGTCCTGGTAGAGGAATGGTCTTCTCTTGTCCTGGTAGCTCCTGTCCTGGTAGAGGAATGGTCTTCTCTTGTCCTGGTAGAGGAATGGTCTTCTCTTGTCCTGGTAGCTCCTGTCCTGGTAGAGGAATGGTCTTCTCTTGTCCTGGTAGAGGAATGGTCTTCTCTTGTCCTGGTAGCTCCTGTCCTGGTAGAGGAATGGTCTTCTCTTGTCCTGGTAGAGGAATGGTCTTCTCTTGTCCTGGTAGCTCCTGTCCTGGTAGAGGAATGGTCTTCTCTTGTCCTGGTAGCTCCTGTCCTGGTAGAGGAATGGTCTTCTCTTGTCCTGGTAGAGGAATGGTCTTCTCTTGTCCTGGTAGCTCCTGTCCTGGTAGAGGAATGGTCTTCTCTTGTCCTGGTAGCTCCTGTCCTGGTAGAGGAATGGTCTTCTCTTGTCCTGGTAGAGGAATGGTCTTCTCTTGTCCTGGTAGCTCCTGTCCTGGTAGAGGAATGGTCTTCTCTTGTCCTGGTAGCTCCTGTCCTGGTAGAGGAATGGTCTTCTCTTGTCCTGGTAGAGGAATGGTCTTCTCTTGTCCTGGTAGAGGAATGGTCTTCTCTTGTCCTGGTAGCTCCTGTCCTGGTAGAGGAATGGTCTTCTCTTGTCCTGGTAGAGGAATGGTCTTCTCTTGTCCTGGTAGAGGAATGGTCTTCTCTTGTCCTGGTAGAGGAATGGTCTTCTCTTGTCCTGGTAGCTCCTGTCCTGGTAGAGGAATGGTCTTCTCTTGTCCTGGTAGAGGAATGGTCTTCTCTTGTCCTGGTAGAGGAATGGTCTTCTCTTGTCCTGGTAGAGGAATGGTCTTCTCTTGTCCTGGTAGCTCCTGTCCTGGTAGAGGAATGGTCTTCTCTTGTCCTGGTAGCTCCTGTCCTGGTAGAGGAATGGTCTTCTCTTGTCCTGGTAGAGGAATGGTCTTCTCTTGTCCTGGTAGAGGAATGGTCTTCTCTTGTCCTGGTAGAGGAATGGTCTTCTCTTGTCCTGGTAGAGGAATGGTCTTCTCTTGTCCTGGTAGAGGAATGGTCTTCTCTTGTCCTGGTAGCTCCTGTCCTGGTAGAGGAATGGTCTTCTCTTGTCCTGGTAGAGGAATGGTCTTCTCTTGTCCTGGTAGAGGAATGGTCTTCTCTTGTCCTGGTAGAGGAATGGTCTTCTCTTGTCCTGGTAGCTCCTGTCCTGGTAGAGGAATGGTCTTCTCTTGTCCTGGTAGAGGAATGGTCTTCTCTTGTCCTGGTAGAGGAATGGTCTTCTCTTGTCCTGGTAGAGGAATGGTCTTCTCTTGTCCTGGTAGCTCCTGTCCTGGTAGAGGAATGGTCTTCTCTTGTCCTGGTAGCTCCTGTCCTGGTAGAGGAATGGTCTTCTCTTGTCCTGGTAGAGGAATGGTCTTCTCTTGTCCTGGTAGAGGAATGGTCTTCTCTTGTCCTGGTAGAGGAATGGTCTTCTCTTGTCCTGGTAGAGGAATGGTCTTCTCTTGTCCTGGTAGAGGAATGGTCTTCTCTTGTCCTGGTAGCTCCTGTCCTGGTAGAGGAATGGTCTTCTCTTGTCCTGGTAGAGGAATGGTCTTCTCTTGTCCTGGTAGAGGAATGGTCTTCTCTTGTCCTGGTAGAGGAATGGTCTTCTCTTGTCCTGGTAGCTCCTGTCCTGGTAGAGGAATGGTCTTCTCTTGTCCTGGTAGAGGAATGGTCTTCTCTTGTCCTGGTAGAGGAATGGTCTTCTCTTGTCCTGGTAGCTCCTGTCCTGGTAGAGGAATGGTCTTCTCTTGTCCTGGTAGAGGAATGGTCTTCTCTTGTCCTGGTAGAGGAATGGTCTTCTCTTGTCCTGGTAGAGGAATGGTCTTCTCTTGTCCTGGTAGCTCCTGTCCTGGTAGAGGAATGGTCTTCTCTTGTCCTGGTAGAGGAATGGTCTTCTCTTGTCCTGGTAGAGGAATGGTCTTCTCTTGTCCTGGTAGCTCCTGTCCTGGTAGAGGAATGGTCTTCTCTTGTCCTGGTAGAGGAATGGTCTTCTCTTGTCCTGGTAGAGGAATGGTCTTCTCTTGTCCTGGTAGAGGAATGGTCTTCTCTTGTCCTGGTAGCTCCTGTCCTGGTAGAGGAATGGTCTTCTCTTGTCCTGGTAGAGGAATGGTCTTCTCTTGTCCTGGTAGAGGAATGGTCTTCTCTTGTCCTGGTAGAGGAATGGTCTTCTCTTGTCCTGGTAGCTCCTGTCCTGGTAGAGGAATGGTCTTCTCTTGTCCTGGTAGAGGAATGGTCTTCTCTTGTCCTGGTAGAGGAATGGTCTTCTCTTGTCCTGGTAGCTCCTGTCCTGGTAGAGGAATGGTCTTCTCTTGTCCTGGTAGAGGAATGGTCTTCTCTTGTCCTGGTAGAGGAATGGTCTTCTCTTGTCCTGGTAGAGGAATGGTCTTCTCTTGTCCTGGTAGAGGAATGGTCTTCTCTTGTCCTGGTAGAGGAATGGTCTTCTCTTGTCCTGGTAGAGGAATGGTCTTCTCTTGTCCTGGTAGAGGAATGGTCTTCTCTTGTCCTGGTAGCTCCTGTCCTGGTAGAGGAATGGTCTTCTCTTGTCCTGGTAGAGGAATGGTCTTCTCTTGTCCTGGTAGAGGAATGGTCTTCTCTTGTCCTGGTAGAGGAATGGTCTTCTCTTGTCCTGGTAGCTCCTGTCCTGGTAGAGGAATGGTCTTCTCTTGTCCTGGTAGAGGAATGGTCTTCTCTTGTCCTGGTAGAGGAATGGTCTTCTCTTGTCCTGGTAGCTCCTGTCCTGGTAGAGGAATGGTCTTCTCTTGTCCTGGTAGAGGAATGGTCTTCTCTTGTCCTGGTAGAGGAATGGTCTTCTCTTGTCCTGGTAGAGGAATGGTCTTCTCTTGTCCTGGTAGCTCCTGTCCTGGTAGCTCCTCTTCCTTCGCTAGTGTGTCTTCTCTCTGGCCCAGAGGGGTGGCTGTCTCTTCAGAGAGGGTAGGAAACTCTGCTACAGGAGACTCCAAAGGCTCCAGAGGCTGGAAGGGTCTGAAAAGTAGCAGAGGGTTTAAAATGAGAGAGAGGTAATATTGTTGTCATATACGGAAAATATATAGAATACATATACACTACCATTCAAAAGTTTGGGGTCACTTAGAATTGTCCTTGTTTTTGAAAGAAAAGGTAATTTTTTTGTCCATTAAAATAACATCAAATTGATCAGAAATACAGTGTAGACATTGTTAATGTTGTAAATGACTATTGTAGCTGGAAACGGCAGATTTCTCATGGAATATCTACATAGGCCCATTATCAGCAACCATCACTCCTGTGTTCCAATGGCACGCTGTGTTAGCTAATCCAAGTTTATCATTTTAAAAGGCTAATTAATCATTAAAAACCCTTTTGCAATTATGTTAGCACAGCTGAAAACTGTCGTTCTGATTAAAGAAGCAATAAAACTTGCCTTCTTAAGACTGGTTGAGTATCTGGAGCTTTAGCATTTGTGGGTTCGATTACAGGCTCAAAATGGCTAGAAACAAAGAACTTTCTTCTGAAACTCGTCAGTCTATTCTTGTTCTGAGAAATGAAGGCTATTCCATGCGTGAAATTGCCAAGAAACTGAAGATCTCGTACAACGCTGTGTACTACTCCCTTCACAGAACAGTGCAAACTGGCTCTAACCAGAATAGAAAAAGGAGTTGGAGGCCCCGGTGCACAACTGAGCAAGAGGACAAGTACATTAGAGTGTCTAGTTTGAGAAACAGACGCCTCACAAGTCCTCAACTGGCAGCTTCATTAAATAGTAGCCGCAAACACTAGTCTCAACGTCAACAGTGAAGAGGAGACTCCGGGATGCTGGCCTTCTAGGCAGAGTAACTCTGTCCAGTGTCTGTGTTCTTTTGCCCATCTTAATATTTTATTTTTATTGGCCAGTCTGAGATATGGCTTTTTCTGTGTGTGTGTGTGTGTGTGTGTGTGTGTGTGTGTGTGTGTGTGTGTGTTTGTTGTTGTTGTTGTTGTTTCAACAGTGAAACAACAACAGCTGTGTTCTCCCCTGTGAGAATAGCCCTATTCTACTCCCAGAGGACAGGGGAGATGTCCCTACTGATGTCACTAGTGATGTCAACCCATTGGATATAATAGTACTACAGTTCTCTCCATTGACCTCCATTATAATTCAACCACAGAGGCTGCATCACAAATTGCAACCTATTCCGTATGTAGTGCACTCAATTCACCCAGTCGCTACGAAGATACAGGCGTCCTTCCTAACTCAGTTGCCGTAGAGGAAGGAAACTGCTCAGGAATTTCCACATGAGGTCAATGGGGACTTTAAAACAGTTACAGAGTTGAATGGCTGTGATGGGAGAAAACTGAGGATAGATCAATAATGTAGTTACTCCACAATACTAACCTAAACGACAAGGTGAAAAGAAGGAAACATTGTGCCAAAGAAATTAACTTTATGTCTTGAATACAGAGCATTATGTTTGGCGCAAATTCAACACAACACATCACTGAGTACCACTCTTCATATTTCAAGCATGGTTGTGGCTGCATCATGAGTATGCTTGTCACAGGCAAGGACTAGGGAGTGTTTTAGGATAAAAAAGAAACAGAACAGAGCTGAGCACAGGCAAAGTCCTAGCAGAAAACCTAGTTCAGTCTGCTTTCTAACAGACACTGGGAGATAAATTAACCTTTCAGCAGGACAATAACCTAAAACACAAGGCCAAATCTACACTGGAGTTGATTACCAAGAAGACAGTGAATGTTCATGAGTGGCCAAGTTACTTACACCTTTGACTTAAACCAGCTTGAAAAATCTATGGCAAGACTTGAAAATGGCTGTCTGGCAATAATCAACCACCATCTTGACAGAGCTTGAATATTTTTTTAAATATTAATTTGCAAATATTGTACAATCCAGGTGTTTAAAGCTCCTAGAGACTTACCCAGAAAGACTCACAGCTCTTAGAGACTTACCCAGAAAGACTCACATCTCTTAGAGATTTACCCTGAAAGACTCACAGCTCTTAGAGACTTACCCAGAAAGACTCACAGCTCTTAGAGACTTACCCAGAAAGACTCACAGCTCTTAGAGACTTACCCAGAAAGACTCACAGCTCTTAGAGATTTACCCAGAAAGACTCACAGCTCTTAGAGACTCACCCAGAAAGACTCACGACTCTTAGAGATTTACCCAGAAAGACTCACAGCTCTTAGAGACTTACCCAGAAAGACTCACAGCTCTTAGAGATTTACCCAGAAAGACTCACAGCTCTTAGAGACTTACCCAGAAAGACTCACAGCTCTTAGAGATTTACCCAGAAAGACTCACAGCTCTTAGAGACTTACCCAGAAAGACTCACAGCTCTTAGAGATTTACCCAGAAAGACTCACAGCTCTTAGAGACTTACGCAGAAAGACTCACAGCTCTTAGAGATTTACCTAGAAAGACTCACAGCTCTTAGAGATTTACCCAGAAAGACTCACAGCTCTTAGAGATTTACCCGGAAAGACTCACCGCTCTTAGAGCCTTACCCAGAAAGACCCACAGCTCTTAGAGACTTACCTGGAAAAACTCACAGCTCTTAGAGACTTACCCAGAAAGACTCCCAGCTCTTAGAGACTTACCCAGAAAGACTCCCAGCTCTTAGACATTTACCCAGAAAGACTCACAGCTCTTAGAGACTTACCCAGAAAGACTCATGGCTCTTAGAGACTTACGCAGAAAGACTCACAGCTCTTAGAGATTTACCATTACAGTCAATTGGTACAGTAGGTGAAAACATTAATATTACAGTCAATGGGTACAGGAGATGGAAACATTAACATTACAGTCAATGGGTACAGGAGGTGAACACATTACAGTCAATGGGTACAGGAGGTGGAAAACATTAACATTACAGTCAATGGGTACAGTAGGTGAAAACATTGCAGTCAATGGGTACAGTAGGTGGAAACATTAACATTACAGTCAATGGGTACAGGAGCTGAAATATTAACATTACAGTCAATGGGTACAGGAGGTGGAAAACATTAACACTATAGTCAATGGGTACAGTAGGTTAAAACATTAACATTACAGTCAATGGGTACAGGAGGTGGAAAACATTAACACTACAGTCAATGGGTACAGGAGGTGGAAACATTACTGTCAATGGGTACAGTAGGTGAAAACATATTAACATTACAATCAATGGGTACAGGAGGTGGAAACATATTAACATTACAGTCAATGGGTACAGGAGGTGGAAACATTAACATTGCAGTCAATGGGTACAGTAGGTGGAAACATATTAACATTACAGTCAATGGGTACAGGAGGTGGACACATTAACATTACAGTTAATGGGTACAGTAGGTGAAAACATTAACATGACAGTCAATGGGTACAGTAGGTGGAAACATTACTGTCAATGGGTACAGTAGGTAGAAACATTACTGTCAATGGGTACAGTAGGTAGAAACATTACTGTCAATGGGTACAGTAGGTAGAAACATTACTGTCAATGGGTACAGTAGGTAGAAACATTACTGTCAATGGGTACAGGAGGTGAAAAACATATTAACATTACAGTCAATGGGTACAGTAGGTGGAAACATTACAGTCAATGGGTACAGTAGGTAGAAACATTACTGTCAATGGGTACAGTAGGTGGACACATTAACATTACAGTCAATGGGTACAGTAGGTGGACACATTACAGTCAATGGGTACAGTAGGTGGACACATTAACATTACAGTCAATGGGTACAGTAGGTGAAAACATTAACATTACAGTCAATGGGTACAGGAGGTGAACATATTAACACTACAGTCAATGGGTACAGGAGGTGAAAACATTAACATTACAGTCAATGGGTACAGGAGGTGGAAACATCAGTCTTATTTAAGGTGAAAAACATATGACAGTCCTGACAACTCAACTATTCCTCAGATATTCACTTCCTAGAAACGATTTGAATATCAAACTGACAAAACAAATCTATATAATTTAACACACATCTTTTAAAAAGACCATAAAATGTGTTAATTTTGACAGCAGACATTTTCTTCTTCTTTTGTTTTTTTTACCAGAAAGATAAAGTTGTCAAGATGACACCCCCCACACATGTGACATAATTGAAAAGCCCAGAATGCCCCTCACCATGGTTATAAATACATATGTGTAGGTGTGTAGGTGTGTGGGTTTCTGTAGAACGTAATGCAGCGAAATGGTGATTGTGATATGTGAGAGGGGACGTTTTTTCCCATCGCCTTTATATTATTGTTATATATTGTCAAGAAACAAGCTTTCAACATCCCCAGGCTGTGATGTACAGCGTAACTATAGTCGTATCGTATAAGAAGACATGAACAGGCTCGGTGTTGTCCTTTCCGGTGCTATGACCCATCGACCCGTATTTCAAAATAAACCGTTAAGCCTACAGAGGACTTGACAGGCCGTTTCTGGACCCTGATAACAAAGAATTAGAAAAAAGCTGTGTAAGACAACAGAAAACACAGTCGTAAACAATATCACTCCCTAGTCAACACAAACACGTACACACACACACAAACACGTGTACACACACACACACACACTCTCTATGTTGAGTGTAGAACGCAGTACCTGGGATCTGGAGTTCGCTCAGATGACTGTGCTGTGTTCTGTTGGTCGGACTGAGAGACGGATCTGAGAGCAGCCAACCAGTCTATTTGTGGTTCTGTCTGTGGTTCTGTGGTAGACATCTCTGTCTGTTCTGGGGTGGGACCAGTCTGTTCTGGGGTGGGACCAGTCTGTTCTGGGGTAGGACCAGTCTGTTCTGGGGCGGGACCAGTCTGTTCTGGGGTGGGACCGGTCTGTTCTGGGGTAGGACCAGTAGTACCAGTCTGTTCTGGGGCGGGACCAGTCTGTTCTGGGGTGGGACCAGTCTGTTCTGGGGTAGTACCAGTCTGTTCTGGGGTAGGACCGGTCTGTTCTGGGGTAGGACCAGTCTGTTCTGGCGTAGGACCAGTCTGTTCTGGGGTAGGACCAGTCTGTTCTGGGGTAGGACCAGTCTGTTCTGGGGTGGGACCAGTCTGTTCTGGGGTGGGACCAGTCTGTTCTGGGGTGGGACCAGTCTGTTCTGGGGTAGTACCAGTCTGTTCTGGGGTAGGACAGGTCTGTTCTAGGGTGGGACCAGTCTGTTCTGGGGTGGGACCAGTCTGTTCTGGGGTGGGACCAGTCTGTTCTGGGGTGGGACCAGTCTGTTCTGGGGTGGGACCAGTCTGTTCTGGGGTAGTACCAGTCTGTTCTGGGGTGGGACCAGTCTGTTCTGGGGTGGGACCAGTCTGTTCTGGGGTGGGACCAGTCTGTTCTGGGGTGGGACCAGTCTGTTCTGGGGTGGGACCAGTCTGTTCTGGGGTGGGACCAGTCTGTTTTTGCTCCTTTTTCTTCTGCTTTTGTTTACGGTCTTTCATCCTCTTCTCTTTCTTCCTGTTCAAGGCATCAATATCCTCCTCTGTGACCTCCCTCTCTGGGTCAGCTAGTTGTACTGATGTGGGGCTTTCTGTGGCCTCTCTCTCTGGGTCAGCTAGCTGTACTGATGTGGGGCTTTCTGTGGCCTCTCTCTCTGGGTCAGCTAGCTGTACTGATGTGGGGCTTTCTGTGGCCTCTCTCTCTGGGTCAGCTAGCTGTACTGATGTGGGGCTTTCTGTGACTTCTCTCTCTGGGTCAGCTAGCTGTACTGATGTGGGGCTTTCTGTGGCCTCCCTCTCTGGGTCAGCTAGTTGTGCTGCTGTGGGGCTTTCTGTGACTTCTCTCTCTGGGTCAGCTAGCTGTACTGATGTGGGGCTTTCTGTGGCCTCCCTCTCTGGGTCAGCTAGTTGTGCTGCTGTGGGGCTTTCTGTGGCCTCTCTCTCTGGGTCAGCTAGCTGTACTGATGTGGGGCTTTCTGTGACTTCTCTCTCTGGGTCAGCTAGCTGTACTGATGTGGGGCTTTCTGTGGCCTCTCTCTCTGGGTCAGCTAGCTGTACTGATGTGGGGCTTTCTGTGACTTCTCTCTCTGGGTCAGCTAGCTGTACTGATGTGGGGCTTTCTGTGACCTCCCTCTCTGGGTCAGCTAGCTGTACTGATGTGGGGCTTTCTGTGACTTCTCTCTCTGGGTCAGCTAGCTGTACTGATGTGGGGCTTTCTGTGGCCTCTCTCTCTGGGTCAGCTAGCTGTACTGATGTGGGGCTTTCTGTGACCTCCCTCTCTGGGTCAGCTAGCTGTACTGATGTGGGGCTTTCTGTGACTTCTCTCTCTGGGTCAGCTAGCTGTACTGATGTGGGGCTTTCTGTGGCCTCTCTCTCTGGGTCAGCTAGCTGTACTGATGTGGGGCTTTCTGTGACCTCCCTCTCTGGGTCAGCTAGCTGTACTGATGTGGGGCTTTCTGTGACCTCCCTCTCTGGGTCAGCTAGTTGTGCTGCTGTGGGGCTTTCTGTGGTTGTTGTGCTGAAGGCCTTCTGGACCACACGAGGCTCAGGATCAGGGTCGTCATTGGTACCAGGACTCTCCTGAGTTCCAGTAATGTTGCTGGTTTTGACCACGTTGTGAACCGAGAACGACTCAACTGCCTTGTATTCTGCATCCTGTACAGAGGCTTCGATATCTGCATCCTGTACAGAGGCTTCGATATCTGCATCCTGTACAGAGGCTTCGATATCTGCATCCTGTACAGAGGCTTCGATATCTGCATCCTGTACAGAGGCTTCGATATCTGCATCCTGTACAGATGCTTCGATATCTGCATCCTGTACAGAGGCTTCGATATCTGCATCCTGTACAGAGGCTTCGATATCTGCATCCTGTACAGAGGCTTCGATATCTGCATCCTGTACAGAGGCTTCGATATCGACCTGAACAGGATGAGTGTCAGCCACTGTGACAGGAGTGTCTGTGAACTGGTCCGGCATCAGTTTGACAGGGACAGTACCTTTGGTCTGGTGGTCTGAGACTGGGTTAGGTTTGGCCTCCTTGTCTGGATTACGTATCGTGTTCTCCTGCTTGTGAACCCCATGCCCCTCGCTGCTGACCCTTCCCTGCGAACATAATGACGATGGGACGGGACATTCCAGCGGTGTGGTTTCATCTCGGTGTGAATCCGTTCCGACAGGGGCTGCAGAGTTCTCTGTTTCGCTGAGTCCATCTTCACAAGCCGGTGTTATGGCGTCTGTTCTCTGACCTTTAACCTCCACACGCTCCTTCACCGACAGACCCTCGAGATCTGAACTGTCTGAATCAGACAGGACATTGACTTCTCCTGGTCCGGTGCTTTGGTTTTTATCTGTGTCCTGTCTTTTTTCCCTACCGACAGGAACTTTAACTACAGTCCCCATGTTGTTGTCTCTCTCAATATCTCCACTATCCCAGTGTAAAATGAAACGATGGTGACTATGAGATGGCATATTGACTCCTTCATGACCGCGGTTGAAACTATAGTCATCTACGGTAGAAGTCCTCTTCCCCTCTCCTTCCTCTGTGCCTGGTCCTTTCCCTCCATCGGTGACATAGTTGCCATCACCCGACTTCCTGTTCTCTCCCTGACGCAAACCTCCCAGGGTCCTCTCTGCTCCCTGTGTTACCCCCGGCAACAGTGGTGAAGTTGTGAGTAACGCTGTGCGTTCGTTGTCTGTTTCTAAACCTCCTGATACGTTGTCTGAGGCGGGACTAGATCCTGGCTTCTCCTGCTGCTCTTCGTGTTCTCTTTCTTGTTGCTGAGCAAAACGTTTTGGAGGAATCGCTGAATCGGATTGAATAAGAGCTGCATTTTCAGTCAAATCAGGTACAGAGGGGTCCCTCTCAGCGTAGGGTTCTGTTGGTACTGTTGCTGGCACAGGGAGCATTGGGTAGAGACTTTGTTGTAACACAGAGGGAGAGGATAAATGGCAAGAGTCTCCACTGGAACATAACACGTCCTTAGACGACCCCGGAGGAGCCAGCCGGGGGACAAATGAGGCCACAGCCTTCTCCTCTTCTTTACCTGGTCTTCCACTGTTCTCGTCTCTCTGGTCCAGCACAGACACTATTTGTGACTCTGTCTGTGTCTGTTCCTGTCCTGTTTTTGTATCAGTCTCATTACTCTCTTGTTGTTCACTTGTCTGATTCCATTTTCCTTTCTGCTTGTCATCCTCCTCTATTTCCTGTCGTTTATGAGAGAGATTCTGATCTCCCTTTTTGTCTTCGTCTTCCGTTTCATTTCGTCTCCTCTCGTCCTTCCTCTTCCTCTTGTCTTTCCGTTTGTCTTCCCGTTTGTCCTCTGTGTTTACATTACGAGGCTGGCTGCCGATTGGCTGCTCAGCACTGGGTGTTGGGCTGTCATCGTTAATGGACAAACGCACATGGATGACATCATCTTTAACGGACACAGCACTACGGAATAGATTTACCCTGACAGGCTCTTCTACCTTGGGCTCAGCTCCAATGTTAAAGACATGTAGGGGAATGGTGTTATCAGATCCAGCTGTTGATAGTGTTGTAGCCTGAGATGGTGATTTAGAGACGGGGACTTGTTCAAGAAGCTTCTCACCAACCTCTTCTTTAACCTTGTCAGCCAGTGGTCCTTTATCACCACAGTCACCAGTCTCATACTCATCCTGCCTGTGTCTCAGGTCATCTCTGTACTCTGAATCCAGTATTACAGGTGCTGCCTGTCTCATTTCCCCTGTCACGTGATCAGGAAGTGATGTCATTTCCCCTGTCACATGATCAGGAAGTGCAGTGCTGTCATAGTGACCGCCACCATGACAGTCCCAGAGTCCAGGAGGTGAAACGTCACAGTCATTGATGAACTCCAAGTGACTCAGCATGGGACCTGGACGCTTCAGTATCGCTATGGGCTCATTACTATCAGACTGATCACTCAGGGAAGTAAATGGCAGGTCAAAGACTGTTTCCGCTGGAACAAGAGCCTTGACTGGCTCAGATCCCGGCTTAGCAACAGGCTTAGCAACAGGCTTAGCAACAGGCATAGCAACAGGCTTAGAGGGAGAGTCTCTGGAACTCTGAGGCCCCTCTTTACCCTTCATAGGATCTAAAGAAGACTGGTTAGGAAGTTTGATATCTGCCTGTTCTGAGTCTGGGACTGGAACTGAGTCTTGGACTGGGACTGAGTCTGGGACTGGGACTGAGTCTGGGACTGGGACTGAGTCTGGGACTGGGACTGAGTCTGGGACTGGGACTGAGTCTGGGACTGGGACTGAGTCTGGGACTGGGACTGAGTTTGGGTCTGTGACTAGGTCTGGGACTGGGTCTGGGACTAGGACTGGGTCTGGGACTGGGTCTGAGTCTGGGACTGGGACTGAGTCTGGGACTGGGACTGGAACTGAGTCTGGGACTGGAACTGAGTCTGGGACTGGGATTAGAACTGAGTCTGGGACTGGGATTAGAACTGAGTCTGGGACTGGGATTAGAACTGAGTCTGAGACTGAGTCTGGGTCTGGGACTG
This sequence comes from Salvelinus fontinalis, assembly GCF_029448725.1. Classification (NCBI taxonomy): domain Eukaryota; kingdom Metazoa; phylum Chordata; class Actinopteri; order Salmoniformes; family Salmonidae; genus Salvelinus; species Salvelinus fontinalis. Next base: position 5,493,795 of record NC_074694.1, read on the forward strand.
GGACTGGGTCTGGGACTGGGACAGGGACAGGGACTGAGTCTGGGACTGGAACTGAGTCTGAGACTGAGTCAGGGACTGGGACAGGGACTGGGACTGGGACTGGGACAGGGACAGGGACTGAGTCTGGGACTGGGACTGAGTCTGGGACTGGAACTGAGTCTGGGACTGGGACTGAGTCTGGGACTGGGACTGAGTCTGGGACTGGAACTGAGTCTGGAACTGAGTCTGGGACTGGAGCTGAGTCTGGGACTGGGACTGAGTCTGGGACTGAGTCTGGGACTGGAACTGAGTCTGGGACTGGGACTGAGTCTGGGACTGGAACTGAGTCTGGGACTGGGACTGAGTCTGGGACTGGGACTGAGTCTGGGACTGGGACTGAGTCTGGGTCTGTGACTGAGTCTGGGACTGGGACTGAGTCTGGGACTGGGACTGAGTCTGGAACTGGAACTGAGTCTGAGACTGGGACTGAGTCTGGGACTGGGACTGAGTCTGGGACTGGGACTGAGTCTGGGACTGGGACTGAGTCTGGGTCTGTGACTGAGTCTGGGACTGGGACTGAGTCTGGGACTGGGACTGAGTCTGGGTCTGTGACTGAGTCTGGGACTGGGACTGGGACAGGGACTGAGTCTGGGACTGGGACAGGGACTGAGTCTGGGACTGGGACTCGGACTGAGTCTGGGACTGGGACTGGGACTGAGTCTGGGACTGAGTCTGGGACTGGGTCTGGGTCTAGGACTGGGACAGGGACTGGGACTGGGACTGAGTCTGGGACTGGGACTGGGTCTGGGACTGGGACAGGTTCACCAGAAACTATACTGAGAGAAGTTAGTGGAACGGAGTCTCCTCCATGCTTCCTTCCACCATTCTTATTTTCTCCATCCTCCTTTTCTCTCTCTGAGACTTTGGCCTCTGACCCTTTAACTGTTCTACTTGTCTGGGTCTTCTCCTTAGGCTCCCTACAGAGGTCAGGAGGGGTCAGGGTTGGTTGTCGGTCCCCAGGCAGAGCTGGCTGTAGTGGGGTCAGGGTTGGTGGTGGTGGGGTCTCTGGCTTCTTGACGCTGAGGAAGTTGTGTGAGGTGAAGCTAGCCTCACTCACTGGGTGGTGAAGGTTCTCGTGCACATTCAGTGGAGGCAGGAAGGCATAGTCCAGTCCAATAGCAGGTTGGGAGACAGAGACATCATGGAGGCTCATAGAGGAGCTATCATCAGCTTTCACTGCGTCATTGAAAAACAGTTTCCTGTTGCCTCTCACAGCTAGCTGGAACACTCCAGACATAGTGAAGGGTTCCACTACACCACTACCGCTGTCTTAAGAGAGAAGCTGTACTGACCTGAGGCGTGTAGCTTCACTCTCAGAAACCTTAGCCTCTGAGGTGGTGCTGGTGTGGTTAAATACGGACCTGTTGATTGTAATCTCCCCACTGTGGCTGAGCTCTGCTGTAACTGAAAGACCAGCGGAGGCTGAGGTGAGATAAAAGAGAAGGCAGACGGCTGATAGGCTTTGCTGGGATCCTTCCCTGTCTCTCTCACGGTCTCTGTGGCTGAGATGGAGACTTCTCTTAGTTGTCTTAGGACAGCTCCTAAAGTTTGGGATTCTCCTTTCTCTCCTGGCTCTGTTTGAGACAGTCCCTGTCCTCAGTCTCTGTGCCTCCCTCTGCGTTGCTGCCGGAGCCCTGTGACTGAGACCGGTCTCTGTGACTGAGACTGGTCTCTGATACCTAGGACAGGAGCTGTGGGTCCTCCTCCTTTCTCTTCTGACTTCAGACTCAGACTCTGTTTGAGACAAAGTGGCTCATCTGCTGACTCCTTGGTCTCTGCGCCTCTCTTTGTGTTGTTGCTGTCCTGGGACTCGTCGTGCTCAGCAGAGAGAGAGAGGAGGAGAGTGGAGATGAGAGGAGAGCTGAATCTCTGTTTCCTGGCTGCCTGAGGAGCTGGGGGAGACACAGACTACCTTGTTCTTGTTCAGTAGTAGTGCTGAGTTGAGAGAGAGATGAGAAAGCTGAATCTCTGATGTCTTTCTGCTGGACGGACTGAGTGGGAGGGAGGGAGAGAGAAAGAGTGAGGGAGAGATGACAGAGCTGAATCTCTGTTGTTCTGCCACTGTATCGGTTGAGTGAGAGAGAGAGAGACAGAGAGACCTGATCAGCAGAGGTGATGCTGTCAGCGTTAGCTAAGGTAGGGGAGGGTATGATGAGCTCACCCCAGCAGCACTGCGACGGTAGTAGTGAGTTTACAGGAACAGCAACGTCAGCGGTGGTAGAATCAGGGGGCCCGCCGCTGTCGGATGGCTCAATGAAACTTGCTCTCCCACAGCAGCTACCCCTCCTCCTCCTCCTCCTCCTCCTCCTCCTCCTCCTCCTCCTCCTCTCTGTTCTCCCCGTCCTCTCCTCCTCCTATTTATCCTTCCTCTCCCTCCTCTTCCTCTGTCTCTAATCTGTTAGCAGTAGCAGCGCTGTTGTGCTCCTGGTAATTACGTCCAGTGATTCCCCCCGAGAGGAGAGGGAGAGGTATCCGTGACGATGTGGGACTGTCCGTAGTTCAGACTCCTTTTCTATCTCCTTCTCTCTCTCTCTCCGTGGCTGGAGAGAGTGTGTCGGTCCTAGGGGTGCCACAGGCAGGCTTAGGCTGCCCTCTCTCCCTCCCTCTCTCTTCCCTGCCTTCTGTTCAGTCTCTCTCCCACTGAGTTTTGAGACACTGTGTTGTTGCTGCAGTCCTGGTCCGATACAGATCCAGCCCTTGTCTCTGTATTTGCGTCCTTAGCCAGGAGTGGAGGTGAACCTTTTATACCTGTGTAGATTAAAGAGACCTTGGTGTGTGTGGTCACCCCGGGGGAGGAGGAGGGCTGATCCTCTCTGTCCCTCTCCTGCAGAGCTCTCCAATAGACTCTTCTCTAGTCCACCTAAACCTCCTCTTTCTCCCAATGCTGCCAACTCTGATTCTACCACCGGAGTAGAAACTGTTGCTGTTGTTGTTGCTGCTCTCTCTCTCTCAGACCAATCGAGTGGCTTGTTTTTTTTTACCCTCTCCCTCGCATTCTATCGTTTCTGGCATCGTGGGTGTTGCCAGGGGCAACGCATTGCCGGCAGCAGCAGCGGCCACTACTGAAGACTCTTCAAGTGCACTCTTCTTCCTTCTCCTCCTTCTCCTCCTCTTCTCCTCCTCTTCCTCTTCCTCCTTCTCTTCCTCCTCCTCCTCCTCTTCCTCCTCCTCCTCTCCTCCTCCTCTTCTCCACCTCCTCCTCTCCTCCTCCTCCTCCTCTTCCTCCTCCTCCTCCTCTTCCTCCTCCTCCTCCTCTTCCTCCTCCTCCTCCTCTCCTCCTTCTCCTCCTCTTCTCCTCCTCCTCCTCCTCCTCCTCCTCCTCTTCTCCTCCTCCTCCTCCTCCTCTTCTCCACCTCCTCCTCCTCCTCCTCCTCTTCCTCCTCTTCCTCCTCCTCCTCCTCCTCCTCCTCCTCCTCCCTCTTCCCTTTCTCCAGGCTAGGTTCTGGGAGTGTGTGTTCTGAAAGCGTCTCTGGTCCAATGTGTGTGTGTGTTTCTCTGGTCCAGTTTCTGTTGGTCAGCTCCACACCTCACAGGAAATACATGTTCTTACATTTTTACATTTTTACATCAAGTGAAATCACTGCAGAGTTTCAGAATAATCAGTAATAAACTGGTCCTGAATATATGCAAGACTAAGAGCATAATACATTTACATTTTAGTCATTTAGCAGACGCTCTTATCCAGAGCGACTTACAGTAGAGTGCATACATTTTATTACATTTTACGTACTGAGACAAGGATATCGATACCGGCCAAACACTCCCTAACCCGGACGACGCTATGCCAATTGTGCGTCGCCCCACGGACCTCCCGGTTGCGGCCGGCTGCGACAGAGCGCGAACCCAGCCCAGCCTGGGCGCGAACCCAGAGACTCTGGTGGCGCAGCTAGCACTGCGATGCAGTGCCCTAGACCACTGCGCCACACGGGAGGCTTCTCCCTGTGTTTTTTTTATATATCTGATCTCTGATCAGTACCCGAGTACAGAGATGGTGCTGACACTACTACCATGATCAATAACTGAGGTTTTAGATAGATGTCACAGGAGATGTATTCGTGTCATTATCATTAACCTGTCTAGGACTGGGGTCGCCAACAGCCAATGAATGTGCCGGTTCGCCAGAAATCTCATATTTCAAATTTTTCAAATGCACAATACACATTAGACACCATTTTAAAGATAAAATTCTCGTTAATCCAACCACAGTGTCCGATTTCAAAAAGGCTTTTCGGCGAAAGCACAACATATCATTATGTCAGGTCAGCAACTAGTCACAGAAAGCATACAGCCATTTTCCAACCAAAGAGAGGAGTCACAAAAAGCAGAAATAGAGATAAAATTAATCACTAACCTTTGATATTCTTCATCAGATGACACTCCCGGGACAACATGTTACACAATACATGTATGTTTTGTTCGATCAAGTTCATATTTATATCCAAAAACCTCAGTTTACATTTGGCTTTGCCTCCAAAACATCCTGTGAATTTGCACAGAGCCACATCAATTTACAGAAATACTCAAAATAAACATTGATAAAAGATACAAGTGTTAATCACAGAATTAAAGATATAGTTCTCCTTAATGCAACCGCTGTGTCAGATTTCAAAAAAACTTTACGGAAAAAGCACACCATGCAATAATCTGAGTACAGCGCTCAGAGCCCAAATAAGCCATAAAGATATCCGCCATGTTTAAAATCGGCAGTGTATCAAATATTTGTTCTCCCCCCTGTGTGTCCAAACACCTCCTTTTACCGAGTTTAGCCCAGTATTCCACATTCATGACGCGCGATCACTAGGAGCAACCGTAACCCTCAGCTATGGGTTAGCGTTAAGGCTAGGCTGGGAGCAGGTGAATCCAGGGCCAGGCTGGTGGTAAGATTATCCCCACACTGAGAGCCTGTAGTTAGGGGGCTTGTAGCTTGTCTGTCCCTTGGGACTCAGCTGTTCCTGGCAACCTGAACTCTTGCCCTGTGGTTCTCTGTCTATCCCTGTCTGGATGTCTGTCTGTGTCATTGACTCTGACTTTGTCTCTAGACCTGTGCATATCTCTGTGTGGATGTCCGACTCTGAGACTTTGCCTCCAAATGTTTTCTTCATCCTTCTCCTCTTTTTCTGTCAGTTTGTCTTGTATCCTGTTTTTGTGCTCTGGTCTAACGCCATATCTGTCTATAGCTTTGACTCCGTCTGTGAGTCGGTTTGTTGCTTTGACTCGTCTGTGAGTCTGTCTGTAGCTTTGACTCCATCTGTGAGTCGGTTTGTTGCTTTGACTCAGTCTGTGAGTCTGTTTGTTGCTTTGACTCAGTCTGTGAGTCGGTTTGTTGCTTTGATTTAGTCTGTTTGTTGCTTTGACTCAGTCTGTGAGTCTGTTTGTTGCGTTGACTCAGTCTGTGAGTCTGTTTGATGCTTGAGTCTCCATTAGTCTTTTCTGAGGTCTTTTGTCCTGTCTGGTCTGTTTTAGGCCCTACTTCTAAGCCATAACTGTTTCCATGCTATATTTCCTTGTTTCCATGGTCACCGTCGTTGTTGTTGCCATGGTGTCCCGGCATGGAACACCAGTAGAGGCGGCGCTGGCTGTATCCGTGGCGATGGAGACGATGGCTCTGTGTCCGTGGGAACAGCCACATTAATTCCTCCTCTAGCCCTTCTCTCTTCTTCATTCTGGCACTTTGGCTCCTCTTCCTCATAGTGGAGTGAGTCTCTGGGCTCTGGGCTGTAGACCACTGGTCTCAGAGACATGCCTAGAGGGTTCTAGTATGCTCAGAGAGGCCATTTGTTCTTCACATTCCTGGAAGGTCTCGGTAGCTCCTGCTCCAGCAGCATGGCAGGGGACAGAGGTATGAGGGAGGGAGCACCCTACATGGGTGTGGCAGTAGTCTGGGCTGGGGACAAGGGAAGGGAGGACAGGACTGGGAGCGGTGGGCACAGGGGTGGGGCACCTTCCACAGGCAGTGCTGGGACCGTCTCCATGGACAGGGCTGGGGTCAGGGCTGGGATCAAGGGGGGGGCGGGGGGAGGGGGGAGGGCTGGGGTCAGGGCTGGGGTCAGGGCTGGGGTCAGGGGTCAGGGCTGGGTTCAGGGCTGGGGTCAGGGCTGGGGTCAGGGCTGGGGTCAGGGCTGGGGTCAAGGGTGGGAGGGCTGGGAGGGCTGGGGTCAAGGGTGGGAGGGCTGGGGTCAGGGCTGGGAGGGCTGGGGTCAGGGTTGGGGTCAGGGCTGGGGTCAGGGCTGGGAGGGCTGGGGTCAGGGTTGGGAGGGCTGGGGTCAGGGTTGGGAGGGCTGGGGTCAGGGCTGGGTTCAGGGTTGGGAGGGCTGGGGTCAGGGTTGGGAGGGCTGAGGTCAGGGCTGGGGTCAGGGTTGGGAGGGCTGGGAGGGCTGGGGTCAGGGTTGGGAGGGCTGAGGTCAGGGCTGGGGTCAGGGTTGGGAGGGCTGGGGTCAGGGCTGGGGTCAGAGTTGGGAGGGCTGGGGTCAGGGCTGGGGTCAGGGGTGGGGTCAGGGGTGGGGTCAGGGGTGGGGTCAGGGGTGGGAGGGCTGGGGTCAGGGCTGGGGTCAGGGCTGGAGTCAGGGCTGGGGTCAGGGCTGTGGTCAGGGTTGGGGTCAGGGTTGGGAGGGCTGGGGTCAGGGTTGGGAGGGCTGGGGTCAGGGTTGAGAGGGCTGAGGTCAAGGTTGGGAGGGCTGGGGTCAGGGTTGGGAGGGCTGGGGTCAGGGCTGGGAGGGCTGGGGTCAGGGTTGGGAGGGCTGGGGTCAGGGTTGGGAGGGCTGGGGTCAGGGCTGGGGTCAGAGTTGGGAGGGCTGGGGTCAGGGCTGGGGTCAGGGGTGGGGTCAGGGCTGGGGTCAGGGGTGGGAGGGCTGAGGTCAGGGCTGGGGTCAGGGTTGGGAGGGCTGGGGTCAGGGCTGGGGTCAGGGTTGGGAGGGCTGGGGTCAGGGTTGGGAGGGCTGGGGTCAGGGTTGGGAGGGCTGAGGTCAGGGCTGGGGTCAGGGTTGGGAGGGCTGGGGTCAGGGTTAGGGTCAGGGCTGGGAGGGCTGGGGTCAGGGTTGGGAGGGCTGAGGTCAGGGCTGGGGTCAGGGTTGGGAGGGCTGGGGTCAGGGCTGGGGTCAGAGTTGGGAGGGCTGGGGTCAGGGCTGGGGTCAGGGGTGGGGTCAGGGGTGGGGTCAGGGCTGGGGTCAGGGCTGGGGTCAGGGGTGGGAGGGCTGGGGTCAGGGCTGGGGTCAGGGGTGGGAGGGCTGGGGTCAGGGCTGGAGTCAGGGCTGGGGTCAGGGCTGTGGTCAGGGTTGGGGTCAGGGTTGGGAGGGCTGGGGTCAGGGTTGGGAGGGCTGGGGTCAGGGTTGGGAGGGCTGAGGTCAAGGTTGGGAGGTCTGGGGTCAGGGCTGGGGTCAGAGTTGGGAGGGCTGGTGTCAGGGCTGGGGTCAGGGGTGGGGTCAGGGCTGGGGTCAGGGGTGGGAGGGCTGGAGTCAGGGCTGGGGTCAGGGGTGGGGTCAGGGCTGGGGTCAGGGTTAGGGGGGCTGAGGTCAAGGTTGGGAGGGCTGGGGTCAGGGCTGGGGTCAGAGTTGGGAGGGCTGGAGTCAGGGCTGGGGTCAGGGTTGGGAGGGCTGGGGTCAGGGCTGGGGTCAGAGTTGGGAGGGCTGGGGTCAGGGCTGGGGTCAGGGGTGGGAGGGCTGGGGTCAGGGGTGGGAGGGCTGGAGTCAGGGCTGGGGTCAGGGCTAGGGTCAGGGGTGGGAGGGCTGGGGTCAGGGCTGGGGTCAGGGGTGGGAGGGCTGGGGTCAGGGGTGGGAGGGCTGGGGTCAGGGCTGGGGTCAGGGGTGGGAGGGCTGGGGTCAGGGGTGGGAGGGCTGGGGCCAGGGGTGGGAGGGCTGGGGTCAGGGCTGGGGTCAGGGTTGGGAGGGCTGGGGTCAGGGCTGGGATCAGAGTTGGGAGGGCTGGGGTCAGGGCTGGGCTGCACTGCACACTGAAACCTGTACACAACACTGACAACTAGCTGTTATATGAGTGGTCTGAGTGGGGAGGGACAAACTGAAAACTAGCTGTGATTATAGTGGTCTGAGTGGGGAGGGACGAACTGAAAACTAGCTGTTATTGGAGTGGTCTGAGTGGGGAGGGAACAACTGAAAACTAGCTGTGATTGGAGTGGTCTGATTGGGGAGGGACAAACTGAAAACTAGCTGTGATTATAGTGGTCTGAGTGGGGAGGGACAAACTGAAAACTAGCTGTTATTGGAGTGGTCTGAGTGGGGAGGGACAAACTGAAAACTAGCTGTTATTGGAGTGGTCTGAGTGGGGAGGGACAAACTGAAAACTAGCTGTTATTGGAGTGGTCTGAGTGGGGAGGGACAAACTGAAAACTAGCTGTTATTGGAGTGGTCTGAGTGGGGAGGGACAACTGAAAACTAGCTGTTATTGGAGTGGTCTGAGTGGGGAGGGGCAAACTGAAAACTAGCTGTTATTGGAGTGGTCTGAGTGGGGAGGGACAACTGAAAACTAGCTGTTATTGGAGTGGTCTGAGTGGGGAGGGGACAACTGAAAACTAACTGTTATTGGAGTGGTCTGAGTGGGGAGGGACAAACTGAGAACTAGCTGTTATTGGAGTGGTCTGAGTGGGGAGGGACAACTGAAAACTAGCTGTTATCGGAGTGGTCTGAGTGGGGAGGGGACAACTGAGAACTAGCTGTTATTGGAGTGGTCTGAGTGGGGAGGGAACAACTGAAAACTAGCTGTTATTGGAGTGGTCTGAGTGGGGAGGGAACAACTGAAAACTAGCTGTTATTGGAGTGGTCTGAGTGGGGAGGGACAAACTGAAAACTAGCTGTTATTGGAGTGGTCTGAGTGGGGAGGGACAAACTGAAAACTAGCTGTTATTGGAGCTGTCTGAGTGGGGAGGGACAAACTGAAAACTAGCTGTTATTGGAGTGGTCTGAGTGGGGAGGGACAAACTGAAAACTAGCTGTTATTGGAGTGGTCTGAGTGGGGAGGGGACAACTGAAAACGAGCTGTTATTGGAGTGGTCTGAGTGGGGAGGGACAAACTGAAAACTAACTGTTATTGGAGTGGTCTGAGTGGGGAGGGGCAAACTGAGAACTAGCTGTTATTGGAGTGGTCTGAGTGGGGAGGAACAAACTGAAAACTAGCTGTTATTGGAGTGGTCTGAGTGGGGAGGGGACAACTGAAAACGAGCTGTTATTGGAGTGGTCTGAGTGGGGAGGGACAAACTGAAAACTAGCTGTTATTGGAGTGGTCTGAGTGGGGAGGGACAAACTGAAAACTAGCTGTTATTGGAGTGGTCTGAGTGGGGAGGGACAAACTGAAAACTAGCTGTTATTGGAGTGGTCTGAGTGGGGAGGGAACAACTGAAAACCAGCTGTTATTGGAGTGGTCTGAGTGGGGAGGGACAACTGAAAACTAGCTGTTATTGGAGTGGCCTGAGTGGGGAGGGGACAACTGAAAACTAGCTGTTATTGGAGTGGTCTGAGTGGGGAGGGAACAACTGAAAACTAGCTGTTATTGGAGTGGTCTGAGTGGGGAGGGACGAACTGAAAACTAGCTGTTATTGGAGCGGTCTGAGTGGGGAGGGACAAACTGAAAACTAGCTGTTATTGGAGTGGTCTGAGTGGGGAGGGACAAACTGAAAACTAGCTGTGATTGGAGTGGTCTGAGTGGGGAGGGACAAACTGAAAACTAGCTGTTATCGGAGTGGTCTGAGTGGGGAGGGACAACTGAAAACTAGCTGTTATTGGAGTGGCCTGAGTGGGGAGGGACAAACTGAAAACTAGCTGTTATTGGAGTGGTCTGAGTGGGGAGGGACAAACTGAAAACTAGCTGTTATTGGAGTGGTCTGAGTGGGGAGGGACAAACTGACAACTAGCTGTTATTGGAGTGGTCTGAGTGGGGAGGGACAACTGAAAACTAGCTGTTATTGGAGTGGTCTGAGTGGGGAGGGACAAACTGAAAACTAGCTGTTATTGGAGTGGTTTGAGTGGGGAGGGACAAACTGAAAACTAGCTGTGATTGGAGTGGTCTGATTGGGGAGGGACAAACTGACAACTAGCTGTTATATGAGTGGTCTGAGTGGGGAGGGACAAACTGAAAACTAGCTGTGATTGGAGTGGTCTGAGTGGGGAGGGACAAACTGAAAACTAGCTGTTATTGGAGTGGTCTGAGTGGGGAGGGACAAACTGAAAACTAGCTGTGATTGGAGTGGTCTGAGTGGGGAGGGACAAACTGAAAACTAGCTGTTATTGGAGTGGTCTGAGTGGGGAGGGGACAACTGAGAACTAGCTGTTATTGGAGTGGTCTGAGTGGGGAGGGACAACTGAGAACTAGCTGTTATTGGAGTGGTCTGAGTGGGGAGGGGACAACTGAAAACTAGCTGTTATTGGAGTGGTCTGAGTCGGGAGGGACAAACTGAAAACGAGCTGTTATTGGAGTGGTCTGAGTGGGGAGGGACAACTGAAAACTAGCTGTTATTGGAGTGGCCTGAATGGGGAGGGACAAACTGAAAACTAGCTGTTATTGGAGTGGTCTGAGTGGGGAGGGACAAACTGAGAACTAGCTGTTATTGGAGTGGTCTGAGTGGGGAGGGACAAACTGAAAACTAGCTGTTATTGGAGTGGCCTGAATGGGGAGGGACAAACTGAAAACCTGCTGTTATTGGAGTGGTCTGAGTGGGGAGGGACAAACTGAAAACTAGCTGTGATTATAGTGGTCTGAGTGGGGAGGGACAAACTGAAAACTAGCTGTTATCGGAGTGGTCTGAGTGGGGAGGGACAAACTGGAAACTAGCTGTTATTGGAGTGGTCTGAGTGGGGAGGGGACAACTGAAAACTAGCTGTTATTGGAGTGGTCTGAGTGGGGAGGGGACAACTGAAAACTAGCTGTTATTGGAGTGGTCTGAGTGGGGAGGGGACAACTGAAAACTGGCTGTTATTGGAGTGGTCTGAGTGGGGAGGGACAACTGAAAACTAGCTGTTATTGGAGTGGTCTGAGTGGGGAGGGACAAACTGAAAACTAGCTGTTATTGGAGTGGTCTGAGTGGGGAGGGAACAACTGAAAACTAGCTGTTATTGGAGTGGTCTGAGTGGGGAGGGACAAACTGAAAACGAGCTGTTATTGGAGTGGTCTGAATGGGGAGGGACAAACTGAAAACTAGCTGTTATTGGAGTGGTCTGAGTGGGGAGGGAACAACTGAAAACTAGCTGTTATTGGAGTGGTCTGAGTGGGGAGGGACAACTGAAAACTAGCTGTTATTGGAGTGGTCTGAGTGGGGAGGGACAACTGAAAACTAGCTGTTATTGGAGTGTGGAGTGTGGAGTGTGTAATTGGTATTAGTGACAATCCATATAAAAACCATGCCATCCAAAAGAGGTTTATTCTTCCTGTAAGATTTCTGGGGAGATGATTCAATTGAATGATATCTGTTTTCATGTTGTTGAGTAATGGGATAAAGGTATCTTTATATATTTGTAGTTAGTTGTCACTTATTAATTAAGCATAGTGATTATTGATTATTGATTCTAGGGAGGCTATAGGATGAGTCCAACTGTTGTTTAATTCTGATTCATATACATTTTCATACAAGCCTTTAAAATGGTAATTAATCACGCTGTTGTTTCTAATTGACACACTTGTATCTTTATCTTATCAAATTATAACTGGTTTGGCGTGTATTCGTTTTGTGAGAGCTGAGAGATGTTTACCAGGTTTATTTATTTACTTGAGTTAAAAGGTAGAAAGGAGAGGACAGGAGAGGAGAAAACAGGAGAGAACAGGACAGGAGAAGACAGGAGAGAACAGGAGAGGAGAAGACAGGAGAGAACAGGACAGGACAGGAGAAGACAGGACAGGAGAGAACAGGACAGGAGAGAACAGGACAGGAGAAGACAGGACAGGAGAAGACAGGACAGGAGAGGAGAGAGGAGAGGAGAGGAGAGGAGAGGAGAGGAGAGGAGAGGAGAGGAGAGGAGAGGAGAAGAGAGGAGAGAGGAAAGGAGAGGAGAGGAGAGGAGAGGAGAGGAGAGGTAGATAGGAAAGGAGAGGAGAGGAGAGGAGAGGACAGGACAGGACAGGACAGGACAGGACAGGAGAGACAGGAGAGACAGGAGAGACAGGAGAGACAGGAGAGACAGGAGAGACAGGAGAGGAGAGGAGAGGAGAGGAGAGGAGAGGAGAGGAGAGGAGAGGAGAGGAGAGGAGAGGACAGGAGAGGAGAGGAGAGGAGAGGAGAGGAGAGGAGAGGAGAGGAGAGGAGACAGTAATAAACCTCGTCATAGGTTTGCTGAATCACAGCTGCTGAGTCATTGTAGCCAGGGTTCCTGGGTAGTGGGCACTGTGCAGGAGGTATAGGTTTGCTGAATCACTGCTGCTGAGTCATTGTAGCCAGGGTTCCTGGGTAGTGGGCACTGTGCAGGAGGTATAGGTTTGCTGAATCACAGCTGCTGAGTCATTGTAGCCAGGGTTCCTGGGTAGTGGGCACTGTGCAGGAGGTATAGGTTTGCTGAATCACTGCTGCTGAGTCATTGTAGCCAGGGTTCCTGGGTAGTGGGCACTGTGCAGGAGGTATAGGTTTGCTGAATCACAGCTGCTGAGTCATTGTAGCCAGGGTTCCTGGGTAGTGGGCACTGTGCAGGAGGTATAGGTTTGCTGAATCACTGCTGCTGAGTCATTGTAGCCAGGGTTCCTGGGTAGTGGGCACTGTGCAGGAGGTATAGGTTTGCTGAATCACAGCTGCTGAGTCATTGTAGCCAGGGTTCCTGGGTAGTGGGCACTGTGCAGGAGGTATAGGTTTGCTGAATCACAGCTGCTGAGTCATTGTAGCCAGGGTTCCTGGGTAGTGGGCACTGTGCAGGAGGTATAGGTTTGCTGAATCACAGCTGCTGAGTCATTGTAGCCAGGGTTCCTGGGTAGTGGGCACTGTGCAGGAGGTATAGGTTTGCTGAATCACTGCTGCTGAGTCATTGTAGCCAGGGTTCCTGGGTAGTGGGCACTGTGCAGGAGGTATAGGTTTGCTGAATCACTGCTGCTGAGTCATTGTAGCCAGGGTTCCTGGGTAGTGGGCACTGTGCAGGAGGTATAGGTTTGCTGAATCACAGCTGCTGAGTCATTGTAGCCAGGGTTCCTGGGTAGTGGGCACTGTGCAGGAGGTATAGGTTTGCTGAATCACAGCTGCTGAGTCATTGTAGCCAGGGTTCCTGGGTAGTGGGCACTGTGCAGGAGGTATAGGTGTGCGTCCCAAATAGCTCCATGTTCCCTGTAGTGCACTACTTTTGACTAAGGTCCATAAGTCTCTGGTCAAAAGTAGTGCACTATGTAGGGAATAGGGTGCCATTTGGGAACTCTACCACAACATTGCTTTATCAGTCCTGGTGGACTAGGCAGAGGACACTGGACAGAAGGTACCAGTCATAATGCATTAGGACAGCCTTTGTTTCCCTTCATCGCTCAGCAGCATTACTTACGGTCCTGTAGGATCACTGGGCACAACGAGGTAAGACAGTCTATTTGTATGGTACCCTGATGACCTGATATTGATACGTTAAGACAGTCTATTTGTATGGTACCCTGATGACCTGATATTGATACGGTAAGACAGTCTCTGATGACCTGATATTGATACGATAAGACAGTCTCTTTGTATGGTACCCTGATGACCTGATATTGATACGTTAAGACAGTCTCTGATGACCTGATATTGATACGTTAAGACAGTCTCTGATGACCTGATATTGATACGATAAGACAGTCTCTTTGTACGGTACCCTGATGACCTGATATTGATACGATAAGACAGTCTCTTTGTGCGGTACCCTGATGACCTGATATTGATACGTTAAGACAGTCTCTGATGACCTGATATTGATACGATAAGACCGTCTCTTTGTGCGGTACCCTGATGACCTGATATTGATACGATAAGACAGTCCCTGATGACCTGATATTGATACGATAAGACAGTCTCTTTGTATGGTACCCTGATGACCTGATATTGATACGTTAAGACAGTCTCTGATGACCTGATATTGATACGATAAGACAGTCTCTTTGTGCGGTACCCTGATGACCTGATATTGATACGTTAAGACAGTCTCTGATGACCTGATATTGATACGATAAGACAGTCTCTTTGTATGGTACCCTGATGACCTGATATTGATACGATAAGACAGTCTCTTTGTGCGGTACCCTGATGACCTGATATTGATACGATAAGACAGTCTCTTTGTACGGTACCCTGATGACCTGATATTGATACGTTAAGACAGTCTCTGATGACCTGATATTGATACGTTAAGACAGTCTCTTTGTATGGTACCCTGATGACCTGATATTGATACGGTAAGACAGTCTATTTGTATGGTACCCTGATGACCTGATATTGATACGATAAGACAGTCTCTTTGTACGGTACCCTGATGACCTGATATTGATACGATAAGACAGTCTATTTGTATGGTACCCTGATGACCTGATATTGATACGGTAAGACAGTCTCTTTGTGCGGTACCCTGATGACCTGATATTGATACGTTAAGACAGTCTCTGATGACCTGATATTGATACGTTAAGACAGTCTCTTTGTACGGTACCCTGATGACCTGATATTGATACGTTAAGACAGTCTCTGATCACCTGATATTGATACGATAAGACAGTCTCTTTGTATGGTACCCTGATGACCTGATATTGATACGTTAAGACAGTCTCTGATGACCTGATATTGATACGATAAGACAGTCTCTTTGTACGGTACCCTGATGACCTGATATTGATACGTTAAGACAGTCTCTTTGTACGGTACCCTGATGACCTGATATTGATACGTTAAGACAGTCTCTGATGACCTGATATTGATACGATAAGACAGTCTCTTTGTACGGTACCCTGATGACCTGATATTGATACGTTAAGACAGTCCCTGATGACCTGATATTGATACGATAAGACAGTCTCTTTGTATGGTACCCTGATGACCTGATATTGATACGTTAAGACAGTCTCTTTGTATGGTACCCTGATGACCTGATATTGATACGATAAGACAGTCTCTGATGACCTGATGTTGATACGATAAGACAGTCTCTGATGACCTGATATTGATACGTTAAGACAGTCTCTTTGTATGGTACCCTGATGACCTGATATTGATACGATAAGACAGTCTCTGATGACCTGATATTGATACGATAAGACAGTCTCTTTGTACGGTACCCTGATGACCTGATATTGATACGTTAAGACAGTCTCTGATGACCTGATATTGATACGATAAGACAGTCTGTTTGTATGGTACCCTGATGACCTGATATTGATACGATAAGACAGTCTCTTTGTATGGTACCCTGATGACCTGATATTGATACGGTAAGAAAGTCTCTTTGTGCGGTACCCTGATGACCTGATATTGATACGGTAAGACAGTCTCTGATGACCTGATATTGATACGATAAGACAGTCTCTTTGTACGGTACCCTGATGACCTGATATTGATACGATAAGACAGTCTCTTTGTACGGTACCCTGATGACCTGATATTGATACGTTAAGACAGTCTCTGATGACCTGATATTGATACGATAAGACAGTCTGTTTGTATGGTACCCTGATGACCTGATATTGATACGATAAGACAGTCTCTTTGTATGGTACCCTGATGACCTGATATTGATACGTTAAGACAGTCTCTTTGTGCGGTACCCTGATGACCTGATATTGATACGTTAAGACAGTCTCTGATGACCTGATATTGATACGATAAGACCGTCTCTTTGTGCGGTACCCTGATGACCTGATATTGATACGATAAGACAGTCTCTTTGTATGGTACCCTGATGACCTGATATTGATACGTTAAGACAGTCTCTGATGACCTGATATTGATACGATAAGACAGTCTCTTTGTATGGTACCCTGATGACCTGATATTGATACGATAAGACAGTCTCTTTGTACGGTACCCTGATGACCTGATATTGATACGTTAAGACAGTCTCTGATGACCTGATATTGATACGATAAGACAGTCTCTTTGTACGGTACCCTGATGACCTGATATTGATACGATAAGACAGTCTCTGATGACCTGATATTGATACGATAAGACAGTCTCTGATGACCTGATATTGATACGATAAGACAGTCTCTTTGTATGGTACCCTGATGACCTGATATTGATACGTTAAGACAGTCTCTGATGACCTGATATTGATACGATAAGACAGTCTCTTTGTATGGTACCCTGATGACCTGATATTGATACGGTAAGACAGTCTCTGATGACCTGATATTGATACGATAAGACAGTCTCTTTGTACGGTACCCTGATGACCTGATATTGATACGGTAAGACAGTCTCTTTTGTACGGTACCCTGATGACCTGATATTGATACGATAAGACAGTCTCTTTGTACGGTACCCTGATGACCTGATATTGATACGTTAAGACAGTCTCTGATGACCTGATATTGATACGATAAGACAGTCTCTTTGTACGGTACCCTGATGACCTGATATTGATACGTTTAGACAGTCTCTGATGACCTGATATTGATACGTTAAGACAGTCTCTGATGACCTGATATTGATACGTTAAGACAGTCTCTGATGACCTGATATTGATACGTTAAGACAGTCTCTTTGTACGGTACCCTGATGACCTGATATTGATACGTTAAGACAGTCTCTGATCACCTGATATTGATACGATAAGACAGTCTCTTTGTATGGTACCCTGATGACCTGATATTGATACGTTAAGACAGTCTCTTTGTACGGTACCCTGATGACCTGATATTGATACGTTAAGACAGTCTCTGATGACCTGATATTGATACGATAAGACAGTCTCTTTGTACGGTACCCTGATGACCTGATATTGATACGTTAAGACAGTCCCTGATGACCTGATATTGATACGATAAGACAGTCTCTTTGTGCGGTACCCTGATGACCTGATATTGATACGATAAGACAGTCTCTTTGTACGGTACCCTGATGACCTGATATTGATACGTTAAGACAGTCCCTGATGACCTGATATTGATACGATAAGACAGTCTCTTTGTATGGTACCCTGATGACCTGATATTGATACGTTAAGACAGTCTCTTTGTATGGTACCCTGATGACCTGATATTGATACGATAAGACAGTCTCTGATGACCTGATATTGATACGATAAGACAGTCTCTGATGACCTGATATTGATACGTTAAGACAGTCTCTTTGTATGGTACCCTGATGACCTGATATTGATACGTTTAGACAGTCTCTTTGTACGGTACCCTGATGACCTGATATTGATACGTTAAGACAGTCTCTGATGACCTGATATTGATACGTTAAGACAGTCTCTGATGACCTGATATTGATACGGTAAGACAGTCTCTTTGTATGGTACCCTGATGACCTGATATTGATACGATAAGACAGTCTCTGATGACCTGATATTGATACGATAAGACAGTCTCTTTGTACGGTACCCTGATGACCTGATATTGATACGTTAAGACAGTCTCTGATGACCTGATATTGATACGATAAGACAGTCTCTTTGTATGGTACCCTGATGACCTGATATTGATATGGTAAGACAGTCTCTTTGTGCGGTACCCTGATGACCTGATATTGATACGTTAAGACAGTCTCTGATGACCTGATATTGATACGATAAGACAGTCTCTTTGTACGGTACCCTGATGACCTGATATTGATACGATAAGACAGTCTATTTGTATGGTACCCTGATGACCTGATATTGATACGTTAAGACAGTCCCTGATGACCTGATATTGATACGTTAAGACAGTCTCTTTGTACGGTACCCTGATGACCTGATATTGATACGTTAAGACAGTCTCTGATGACCTGATATTGATACGTTAAGACAGTCTCTTTGTACGGTACCCTGATGACCTGATATTGATACGTTAAGACAGTCTCTGATGACCTGATATTGATACGTTAAGACAGTCTCTGATGACCTGATATTGATACGTTAAGACAGTCTCTGATGACCTGATATTGATACGTTAAGACAGTCTCTTTGTATGGTACCCTGATGACCTGATATTGATACGTTAAGACAGTCTCTGATCACCTGATATTGATACGATAAGACAGTCTCTTTGTACGGTACCCTGATGACCTGATATTGATACGTTAAGACAGTCTCTGATGACCTGATATTGATACGGTAAGACAGTCTCTTTGTACGGTACCCCGTTGACCTGATATTGATACGTTAAGACAGTCTCTGATGACCTGATATTGATACGTTAAGACAGTCTCTGATCACCTGATATTGATACGTTAAGACAGTCTCTGATGACCTGATATTGATACGATAAGACAGTCTCTTTGTACGGTACCCTGATGACCTGATATTGATACGATAAGACAGTCTCTTTGTACGGTACCCTGATGACCTGATATTGATACGATAAGACAGTCTCTGATGACCTGATATTGATACGTTAAGACAGTCTCTTTGTACGGTACCCTGATGACCTGATATTGATACGGTAAGACAGTCTCTTTGTATGGTACCCTGATGACCTGATATTGATACGATAAGACAGTCTCTGATCACCTGATATTGATACGATAAGACAGTCTCTTTGTACGGTACCCTGATGACCTGATATTGATACGTTAAGACAGTCTCTGATGACCTGATATTGATACGTTAAGACAGTCTCTGATGACCTGATATTTATACGATAAGACAGTCTCTTTGTACGGTACCCTGATGACCTGATATTGATACGTTAAGACAGTCTCTGATGACCTGATATTGATACGTTAAGACAGTCTCTGATGACCTGATATTGATACGATAAGACAGTCTCTTTGTGCGGTACCCTGATGACCTGATATTGATACGGTAAGACAGTCTCTGATCACCTGATATTGATACGATAAGACAGAATCTTTGTACGGTACCCTGATGACCTGATATTGATACGTTAAGACAGTCTCTGATGACCTGATATTGATACGTTAAGACAGTCTCTGATGACCTGATATTGATACGTTAAGACAGTCTCTGATGACCTGATATTGATACGTTAAGACAGTCTCTTTGTACGGTACCCTGATGACCTGATATTGATACGATAAGACAGTCTCTGATGACCTGATATTGATACGGTAAGACAGTCTCTTTGTACGGTACCCTGATGACCTGATATTGATACGATAAGACAGTCTCTTTGTACGGTACCCTGATGACCTGATATTGATACGATAAGACAGTCTCTGATCACCTGATATTGATACGATAAGACAGTCTCTTTGTATGGTACCCTGATGACCTGATATTGATACGGTAAGACAGTCTCTGATGACCTGATATTGATACGTTAAGACAGTCTATTTGTGCGGTACCCTGATGACCTGATATTGATACGTTAAGACAGTCTCTTTGTACGGTACCCTGATGACCTGATATTGATACGATAAGACAGTCTCTGATGACCTGATATTGATACGGTAAGACAGTCTCTTTGTACGGTACCCTGATGACCTGATATTGATACGGTAAGACAGTCTCTGATGACCTGATATTGATACGGTAAGACAGTCTCTTTGTATGGTACCCTGATGACCTGATATTGATACGATAAGACAGTCTCTTTGTACGGTACCCTGATGACCTGATATTGATACGATAAGACAGTCTCTGATCACCTGATATTGATACGATAAGACAGTCTCTTTGTATGGTACCCTGATGACCTGATATTGATACGGTAAGACAGTCTCTGATGACCTGATATTGATACGTTAAGACAGTCTATTTGTATGGTACCCTGATGACCTGATATTGATACGTTAAGACAGTCTCTTTGTACGGTACCCTGATGACCTGATATTGATACGATAAGACAGTCTCTGATGACCTGATATTGATACGTTAAGACAGTCTCTGATGACCTGATATTGATACGATAAGACAGTCTCTTTGTACGGTACCCTGATGACCTGATATTGATACGTTAAGACAGTCTCTGATGACCTGATATTGATACGTTAAGACAGTCTCTTTGTACGGTACCCTGATGACCTGATATTGATACGGTAAGACAGTCTCTGATGACCTGATATTGATACGTTAAGACAGTCTCTGATGACCTGATATTGATACGTTAAGACAGTCTCTGATGACCTGATATTGATACGTTAAGACAGTGTCTTTGTACGATACCCCGATGACCTGATATTGATACGGTATCATAGCAACACTGCGTATTTGTTTTGGTAGTGACTGTAGGGGCCATTGGACGGTAGACAATAGGTAACCAGAAACAATGCATTAAGGCACCTTCTGTTCAATGTATTTATCCTGCTGGACTAGTACTGTCAGAACATTATGTATTCTGTATGATATTGTAATATAATATTTTATTATTGCATTGTCATCTTTGCTTATTTATTTTCCTACTGAGTTACGATTTTGACCATAAGGAAAAATCTAATAAAAACAGAATTTTACTGAGCAAAGAACCTCTCATACAGTATTTACCTAATATAAAGAATATTTACCGAAAACCTTCTTAGCGGTCATTAGATTAATTAAAAGGTTCATTATTCGCGTCTAACAAATGAAAACAAAGAAAGTAAAATAATTAGAATGCCGCGTTGTAATTGGCGGATGACACAACCATGTGACAGCTCCAGGCGCTCTCCATCTAATTTCCCTGACAACGCAACCTTTGCCCTAACAACAAGCCAAACCATCCACTTACCTCCATACCTGCCCTGCCTGTCCGCTCTGTCCGATCCTTACATGCCTGTAACAGCCTGGTACAGTAGATACTACATAACGCTGTTGGACCTGTAGGCCTACACCTCTACAGCCACTCCCAGTGTATAGCTGAGTCATGTTACTAAGGCTTTACATAAGGGAGCTGAAACTTGGTACTTCTGTAGTAATTGAAGCCTCTGCAGATCGTTTTCAGACCTTTCTGTCTGTACAAATGTCACCGAACTCCTCGACTTTCATTTCTCTAATCTTGCCCTATCTTTCCTTCCCAGGGTGGGCTCAGTTTGTTGAAGGACAGTCTAACTGAGGGCAGTCTAACTGAGGGCAGTCTAACTGAGGGCAGTCTAACTGAGGACAGTCTAACTGAGGACAGTCTAACGTTTGAATCGCAGGGTGGGTTCAGTCTGTTGTGTCTCCAGGTCTAGATAATGAGGGCAGTCTAACTGAGGGCAGTCTAACTGAGGGCAGTCTAACTGAGGGCAGTCTAACTGAGGGCAGTCTAACTGAGGGCAGTCTAACTGAGGGCAGTCTAACTGAGGGCAGTCTAACTGATGGCAGTCTAACTGAGGGCAGTCTAACTGAGGGCAGTCTAACTGATGGCAGTCTAACTGAGGGCAGTCTAACTGAGGGCAGTCTAACTGATGGCAGTCTAACTAAGGGCAGTCTAACTAAGGGCAGTCTAACTGAGGGCAGTCTAACTGAGGGCAGTCTAACTGATGGCAGTCTAACTGAGGGCAGTCTAACTGAGGGCAGTCTAACTGAGGGAAGTCTAACTGAGGGCAGTCTAACTGAGGGCAGTCTAACTGAGGGCAGTCTAACTGAGGGCAGTCTAACTGAGGGCAGTCTAACTGAGGGCAGTCTAACTGAGGGCAGTCTAACTGAGGGCAGTCTAACTGAGGGCAGTCTAACTGAGGGCAGTCTAACTGAGGGCAGTCTAACTGATGGCAGTCTAACTGAGGGCAGTCTAACTGAGGGCAGTCTAACTGATGGCAGTCTAACTGAGGGCAGTCTAACTGAGGGCAGTCTAACTGAGGGCAGTCTAACTGAGGGCAGTCTAACTGAGGGCAGTCTAACTGAGGGCAGTCTAACTGAGGGCAGTCTAACTGAGGGCAGTCTAACTGAGGGCAGTCTAACTGAGGGCAGTCTAACTGAGGGAAGTCTAACTGAGGGCAGTCTAACTGAGGGCAGTCTAACTGAGGGCAGTCTAACTGATGGCAGTCTAACTGAGGGCAGTCTAACTGAGGGCAGTCTAACTGAGGGCAGTCTAACTGAGGGCAGTCTAACTGAGGGCAGTCTAACTGAGGGCAGTCTAACTGAGGGCAGTCTAACTGAGGGCAGTCTAACTGAGGGCAGTCTAACTGAGGGCAGTCTAACTGAGGGCAGTCTAACTGAGGGCAGTCTAACTGAGGGCAGTCTAACTGAGGGCAGTCTAACTGAGGGCAGTCTAACTGAGGGCAGTCTAACTGAGGGCAGTCTAACTGAGGGCAGTCTAACTGAGGGCAGTCTAACTGAGGGCAGTCTAACTGAGGGCAGTCTAACTGAGGGCAGTCTAACTGAGGGCAGTCTAACTGAGGGCAGTCTAACGTTTGAATCGCAGGGTGGGTTCAGTCTGTTGTGTCTCCAGGTCTAGATAATGAGGGCAGTCTAACGTTTAAATTGTAACAAAGTGATTAGCATTGTAGCATTGTTGTAGAGACTTTGGTAACGCTTTACTTAAAGCCTAGAGCATACAGGTATGTAATTCTTCATAACGTGTTATAAGCATTTATGAACATTTTATCATTTATTATTAAAGAGTCTATAATATGCTCCAGATGTGAATTGCTAAGTGACAAGTTTTTATTTATTTTTATTTCACCAAGGTAGGCTAGTTGAGAACAAGTTCTCATTTAACAACTGTGACCTGGCCAAGATAAAGCAAAGCAGTGTGACACAGAACACAACACAGAGTTACACATGGAGTAAACAATAAACAAGCCAATAACACAATAAACAAGTCAATGACACAGTAGAAAAAAGAAAGTCTATATACAGTGTGTGCAAAAGGCATGAGGAGGTAAGGCAATAAATAGGCCATAGTAGCGAAGAATTACAATTTAGCAATCACGCCCCGCTCAGACAACAGCAGACAAGAGACGCCGAACCAACAGCAAAGTTCAAAACAGAACAAAGACACAAATCAGTCAGTCTGTAACTAATGAAGCAGCTCTACAATAGTGTCTGGAAGGCCATGGGTGTGTTCATTAGGGCACACCGTAGCGAAACATTATTATTTTGAACATTGTGCCATGGAAGCCAAAATATAATGAACAAGTTTAGATAGTGCTTACAATTTACATTTGAGTCATTTAGCAGACGCTCTGATCCAGAGCGATTTACATGAGCAATTAGGATTTAAGTGTCTCGCTCAACGGCACATCGACAGATTTGTAATCGTTTCGGCTCGGGATTCAAAACCAGCGACCTTTCAGTTACTGTCCCAACGCTCTTAACCATTAGGTTACCTACCGCCCTTCTCCGTTTCAATCCGTTTTGGATGATTGACTAGTGAAAACTACCCATGTTTCACGACACGCAGCAGAGGCTGAATGCTGATTGGCTGACAGCCGTAGTATATGAGACTATATTAGGTCCTCATGCTGTGGACAGTACTACAAACTGGGTGGTTCAAATCCTGAATGCTGATTGGCTGACAGCCAATACCTATACCTTACCTATACCTTAGCTTACCTATACCTTACCTGATCTTTATCTTATCTTACCTTACCTCAACTATACCTATACCTTACCTTACCTGACCTATACCTATACCTATTCCTATACATATACCTTACCTATACCTATACCTATACATATACCTTACCTGTACCTTACCTGTACCTTACCTGTACCTTACCTGTACCTTACATGACCTTTACCTTACCTATACCTATACCTATACCTATACCTGACCTTACCTATACCTTACCTATACCTTACCTATACCTATACCTATACCTATACCTGACCTTACCTATACCTATACATATACCTTACCTATACCTATACCTATACATATACCTTACCTGTACCTTACCTGTACCTTACCTGTACCTTACCTGTACCTTACATGACCTTTACCTTACCTATACCTGACCTTACCTATACCTATACATATACCTTACCTATACCTATACCTATACATATACCTTACCTATACCTATACATATACCTTACCTATACCTATACATATACCTTACCTATACCTATACCTTACCTATACCTATACCTATACATATACCTTACATATACCTATACATATACCTTACCTATACCTATACCTATACATATACCTATACCTATACATATACCTATACATATACCTATACCTATACATATACCTTACCTATACCTATACCTTACCTATACCTATACATATACCTTACCTATACCTATACATATACCTTACCTATACCTATACCTATACATATACCTTACCTATACCTATACATATACCTTACCTATACCTTACCTATACCTATACATATACCTTACCTGACCTATACCTATACATATACCTTACCTGTACCTTACCTATACATATACCTATACCTATACCTTACCTTTACCTATACCTATACATATACCTTACCTATACCTATACCTATACATATACCTTACCTATACCTATACATATACCTTACCTATACCTATACATATACCTTACCTATACCTATACATATACCTTACCTATACCTATACCTATACATATACCTTACCTGTACCTTACCTATACATATACCTTACATGACCTATACCTTACCTATACCTATACCTATACCTTACCTTACCTATACCTATACCTTACCTGACCTTTATCTTACCTTACCTATACCTATACCTTACCTTACCTTACCTGACCTATACCTATACCTTACCTATACCTTACCTGACCTTTATCTTATCTTACCTTACCTATACCAATACCTATACCTTACCTTACCTTACCTATACCTATACCTTACCTGACCTTTATCTTATCTTACCTTACCTATACCTATACCTTACCTTAACTATACCTATACCTTACCTTAACTTTACCTATACATTATCTATACCTTACCTATACCTATACCTTATCTTACCTTACCTTAATTATACCTATACCTTACCTGACCTATACCTATACCTATACCTTACCTTACCTGACCTTTATCTTATCTTACCTTACCTATACCTATACCTTACCTTAACTATACCTATACCTTACCTTAACTTTACCTATACATTATCTATACCTTACCTATACCTATACCTTATCTTACCTTACCTTAATTATACCTATACCTTACCTTACCTGACCTATACCTATACCTATACCTATGCATATACCTGACCTTACCTTACCTATACCTATACCTTACCTTACCTTACCTTACCTATACCTATACCTATACATATACCTGACCTATACCTATACATATACCTTACCTATACCTGACCTATACCTATACCTATACCTATACCTTACCTTACCTTACCTATACCTATACCTATACCTATGCATATACCTGACCTTACCTTACCTATACCTATACCTTACCTTACCTTACCTTACCTATACCTATACCTATACATATACCTGACCTATACCTATACATATACCTTACCTATACCTGACCTATACCTATACCTATACCTTACCTTACCTTACCTATACCTATACCTGACCTATACCTATACCTATACCTATACATATACCTTACCTTACCTTACCTTAACTATACCTATACATATACCTTACCTTAACTATACCTATACCTTACCTATACGCGCGCGTGTTTGCTTGTGTGTGTTTGCGTGCGTGTGTTTGCTTGTGTGTGCATGTGTGTTTGTGTGCGTGTGCGTGTGCGTGTGTGTGCGTGTGCGTGTGTGTGTGTGTGTGTGTGTGTGTGTGTGTGTGTGTGTGTGTGTTTTACAGATAAAAACCACCTACCCAAGTGAAGTTCCCCAATGGAGTTCAAGGCTGAGGTCTGTGCTGGGCAGAGGGAACTCTGGATCCTCATCTTCATCTCTCCTCCTCTTCTCCTCTTCCTCAGTGTTCCTCCCTGGGACGTCCTGTAGGGGGTCTATGTGTGTGGCTGGAGAAACTCTGTGGTCTGTTGTTGACTTGTAGTCTTTCTCCTCTCCATTCTGGTCGCTCCTCTCAGCACGGACTTCAGCCTGGAGGAAACAACAAGTTATATTACTGAAAATGACATCAACACGCTCAAAACCAAAAAAAGGTCCAAGCTGTATAAAGCAAGCCAAGCTCCGCCTGTTTGTGCAGAAACACACCAAGGTATAAAGCAAACAAATGGCACTGGAAGAAATGGCAGCAGTTTTACGGGCGCCCAACCAACTGTGCTATTATGTGTCTTTTTCGCGTTATTTGTAACTTATTTTGTACATAATGTTTCTGCAACCGTATCTTACAACAAAAAATAACTTCTGGATATCAGGACAGCGATCGCGCAACTCGGCCTAGACAAATATTTACAGAGGACACAGAGCGGGGTGCCTCGTAAGGATCCGCAGAAGGCGAGTGGGAAAGCTGCTGTTACCGTCAGTATTACTCGCCAACGTGCATTCATTGGACAATAAATTAGACGAGGTACGATCACGAATATCCTACCAACGGGACATCAAAAACTGTAAGACGAGGGGGGACGGTCTGTGCATATTTGTAAACAACAGCTGGTGCAAAAAAATCTAAGGAAGTCTCTAGATTTTGCTCGCATGAAGTAGAGTATCTTGTGATAAAATGCAGACCACACTATTTGCCTAGAGAGTTTTCAGCTATACTTTTCGTGGATGTTTATTTACCACCACAGACGGATGCTGGCACTAAGACCGCACTCAGTCAGCTGTATAAGGAAATAAGCAAACAGGAAACAGCTCATCCAGAGGCGGCGCTCCTAGTGGCCGGAGACTTTAATGCAGGGAAACTTAAATCAGTTCTACCTAATTTCTATCAGCATGATAAATGTGCAAAGAGAGGGAAAAAAACTCTAGATCACCTGTACTCCACACACAGAGACGCGTACAAAGCTCACCCTCGCCCTCCATTTGGTAAATCTAACCACAATTCTATCCTCCTGATTCCTGCTTACAAGAAAAAATGAAAGCAGGAAGCACCAGTGACTCGGTCTATAAAAAAGTGGTCAGATGAAGCAGATGCTAAACTACAGGACTGTTTTTCTATCACAGATTCTTCCGATGGCATTGAGGAGTACACCACATCAGTCACTGGCTTCATCAATAAGTGCATCGAGGACAAATGTCCCCACAGTGACTGTACGTACATACCCCAACAAGAAGCCATGGATTACAGGCAACATTTGCACTGAGCTAAAGGGCAGAGCTGCCGCTGTCAAGGTGCGGGACTCAAACCCGGAAGCTTATAAGAAATCCTGCTATGCCCTCCGACAAACCATCAAACAGGCAAAGCGTCAATATAGGGCTAAGATTGAATCGTACTACACCGGCTCTGATGCTCATCTTATGTGGCAGGGCTTGCAAACTATTACAGACTACAAAGGGAAGCACAGCCGCGAGCTGCCCAGTGACACGAGCCTACCATACGAGCTAAATCACTTCTATGCTCTCTTCGAGGCAAGCAATACTGAGGCATGCATGAGAGCATCAGCTGTTCCG
This sequence comes from Salvelinus fontinalis, assembly GCF_029448725.1. Classification (NCBI taxonomy): domain Eukaryota; kingdom Metazoa; phylum Chordata; class Actinopteri; order Salmoniformes; family Salmonidae; genus Salvelinus; species Salvelinus fontinalis. Next base: position 5,521,259 of record NC_074694.1, read on the forward strand.
GATGACTGTGTGATCACGCTCTCCGTAGCCGACGTGAGTAAGACCTTTAAAAAAGTCAACATTCACAAGGCTGCGGGGCCAGACAGATTACCAGGACGTGTGCTCCGGGCATGTCCTGACCAACTGGCAGGTGTCTTTACTAACATTTTCACCATGTCCCTGATTGAGTCTGTAATACCAACATGTTTCAAGCAGGCCACCATAGTCCCTGTGCCCAAGAACACGAAGGCAACCTGCCTAAATGACTACAGACCCGTAGCACTCACGTCCATAGCCATGAAGTGCTTTGAAAGGCTGGTCATAGCTCACATCAACACCATTATCCCAGAAACCCTAGACCCACTCCAATTTGCATACCGCCCCAACAGATCCACAGATGATGCAATCTCTATTGCACTCCACACTGCCCTCTCCCACCTGGACAAAAGGAACATCTATGTGAGAATGCTATTCATTGACTACAGCTCAGCGTTCAACACCATAGTGCCCTCAAAGCTCATCACTAAGCTAAGGATCTTGGGACTAAACACCTCCCTCTGCAACTGGATCCTGGACTTCCTGACGGGTCGCCCCCAGGTGGTGAGGGTAGGTAGCAACACATCTGCCACGCTGATCCTAGTATTTAGAGAGGATCCGTGGCGGCATGCCGAATTTCTTTAGCCGCCTCAACACGAGCCAATCTCTCGTGAGTCGTGAGTCCAAGCGAGCCAGTCTCTCTTGAGTCATGAGTCCAAGCGAGCCAGTCTCTCGTGAGTCATGAGTCCAAGCGAGCCAGTCTCTCGTGAGTCGTGAGTCCAAGCGAGCCAGTCTCTCGTGAGTCATGAGTCCAAGCGAGCCAGTCTCTCGTGAGTCATGAGTCCAAGCGAGCCAGTATCTCGTGAGTCATGAGTCCAAGCGAGCCAGTCTCTCGTGAGTCGTGAGTCCAAGCGAGCCAGTCTCTCGTGAGTCGTGAGTCAACACAAGCCAGTCTCTCGTGAGTCGTGAGTCAACGCGAGCCAGTCTCTCGTGAGTCGTGAGTCAACACGAGCCAGTCTCTCGTGAGTCGTGAGTCCAAGCGAGCCAGTCTCTCGTGAGTCGTGAATCAACGCAAACCAATATCCCGTGAGTCGTGAGTCAACACAAGCCAGTCTCTCGTGAGTCGTGAGTCAACGCGAGCCAGTCTCTCGTGAGTCATGAGTCAACACAAGCCAGTCTCTCGTGAGTCGTGAGTCAACGCGAGCCAGTCTCTCGTGAGTCATGAGTCAACACAAGCCAGTCTCTCGTGAGTCGTGAGTCAACACAAGCCAGTCTCTCGTGAGTCGTGAGTCAACACAAGCCAGTCTCTCCTGAGTCGTGAGTCAATACGAGCCAGTCTCTCGTGAGTCGTGAGTCAACACGAGCCTGTCTCTCGTGAGTCGTGAGTCAACACGAGCCTGTCTCTCGTGAGTCGTGAGTCAACACGAGCCTGTCTCTCGTGAGTCGTGAGTCAACACGAGCCAGTCTCTCGTGAGTCGTGACAGACTGTAAACTTAAGGGCTAGAGACTAGAAAGATTTGGTTTCCTGTTTCAGAGACTAGAACTATTTGGTTTCCTGTTTCAGAGACTAGAACTATTTGGTTTCCTGTTTCAGAGACTAGAACTATTTGGTTTCCTGTTTCAGAGACTAGAACTATTTGGTTTCCTGTTTCAGAGACTAGAACTATTTGGTTTCCTGTTTCAGAGACTAGAACTATTTGGTTTCCTGTTTCAGAGACTAGAAAGATTTGGTTTCCTGTTTCAGAGACTAGAAAGATTTGGTTTCCTGTTTCAGAGACTAGAACTATTTGTCCCATTACACATATTTACATGAAACAATCACGACATTTCCCTTTACCTCACCTTCTGTTATTCATGCTAAAAGTGCCCCTGCAAACTAACCGTAAAGCCCAAACTCAGACCATCCTCTACTATGAGTCATAGCAGGAGGTATTTATAGCTCTCTACTTTGTGTACAGTGGCCAGCACAACTCTCTCAAATATTCACTCTGGAGGAAACCTCTGCATGCGTGTGCAACACACACACACACACACACACACACACACACACACACACACACACACCTCCACTCACTCTCTCCATCTCCCACCATCTCTACCCTGACTTACCCAGCGAGCCGATAGACAGACAGAGACAGTGAAGGTGACGGTCCTGACGGTCCACGGTCTACAGAGCTGTAGTCACACGGTAGTGGTGGTGCCGCTCCTCTATCTCGCTAACACTACTTTCCCCCCTCTCCCTCTCTCTCTGTCTCTCTGTCTCTCTCTCTGTCTCTCTCTGTCTCTCTCTCTCTCTCTCTCTCTGTGTCTCTGTGTGTCTCTCGCTCTCTGTCTCTGTCTCTCTCTCTCTCTCTCTCTCTCTCTCTCTCTCTCTCCCTCTCTCTCCCTCTCTCTCCCTCTCTCTCCTTCTATCTCTTTCTCTGCAGGGCTGTGTGTTATGATCCGGGCTGATGACGACGGAGGTACTAACATGCTGCCTGGTGCTGCTGACGTTCTCTCCCCCCCCCCCTCTCTCTCTCTCTCTCTTTCTCTCCCATCTCTCTTCTCCTCCCTCCTCTTCTCCTCTGTGACACAACCCCTGCTACAATTCCATGAGACTCCTTGGGTCGTTGTGCTGTGCAAGCAGGCAGCCAGCTAGACCGTAGAGTACAGCATAGGTCCGGTGTAACAGCAGGCTAACTAACAGACACTGACTGGGTAACAATCTAGTGACTGGTGTGTGTCTGAATGGCCTTGGTTTTAAGGGTGAAGTGCTGTTAATTCCTCTCCCCTAGTACTGCACACTCTTTCTATAACACTCTCTGTCCCCTTGCTCTTTATTTCCCTCCGTCTTAATTTCCCTCTTCCCCTCTTCCCCTCCCTCCCCCCTTCCCTCCCTCTTCATTTCCCTCTTCCCCTCCCTCCCCCCCCCCTTCCCTCCCTCTTCATTTCCCTCTTCCCCTCCCTCCCCCCCCCCTTCCCTCCCTCTTCCTTTCCCTCCCTCTTCATTTCCCTCCCTCTTCCCCTCCCTCTTCATATCCCTCTCCCTTCATATCCCTCCCCCTTCCCTCCCTCTTCAGTTCCCTCCCTCCTTCCCTCCCTCCACATTTCCCTCCCTCCTTCCCTCCCTCTTCATATCCCTCTCCCTTCATTTCCCTCCCCCTTCCCTCCCTCTTCATTTCCCTCCCTCCTTCCCTCCCTCTTCCCCTCCCTCTTCATATCCCTCCCTCTTCATATCCCTCCCTCCACATTTCCCTCCCTCCACATTTCCCTCCCTCTTCCCCTCCCTCTTCATATCCCTCCCTCCTTCCCTCCCTCCACATTTCCCTCCCTCCACATTTCCCTCCCTCTTCCCCTCCCTCCTCATATCGCTCTCTCCTTCCCTCCCTCCACATCTCTCTCTCTCCTTCCCTCCCTCCACATCTCTCTCCTTCCCTCCTCATCTCTCTCTCTCCTTCCCTCCCTCCACATCTCCCTCCCTCCTTCCCTCCCTCCACATTTCCCTCCCTCCTTCCCTCCCTCTACATTTCCCTCCCTCTACATTTCCCTCCCTCTTCATTTCCCTCCCTCTACATTTCCCTCCCTCTTCATTTCCCTCCCTCTTCATTTCCCTCCCTCTTCATATCCCTCCCTCTTCATATCCCTCCCTCTTCATTTCCCTCCCTCCTTCCCCTCCCTCTTCATTTCCCTCCCTCCTTCCCCTCCCTCTTCATATCCCTCCCTCTTCATTTCCCTCCCTCTACATTTCCCTCCCTCTTCATTTCCCTCCCTCTTCATTTCCCTCCCTCTTCATATCCCTCCCTCTTCATATCCCTCCCTCTTCATTTCCCTCCCTCCTTCCCCTCCCTCTTCATATCCCTCCCTCCTTCCCCTCCCTCTACATTTCCCTCCCCCTTCATTTCCCTCCCTCTACATTTCCCTCCCTCTACATTTCCCTCCCTCTTCATTCCCCTCCCTCTTCATATCCCTCCCTCTTCATATCCCTCCCTCTTCATTTCCCTCCCTCTTCATTTCCCTCCCTCTTCATATCCCTCCCTCTTCATTTCCCTCCCTCTTCATTTCCCTCCCTCTTCATTTCCCTCCCTCTTCATTTCCCTCCCTCTTCATTTCCCTCCCTCTTCATTTCCCTCCCCCTTCCCTCCCTCTTCATTTCCCTCCCTCCTTCCCTCCCTCTTCCCCTCCCTCTTCATATCCCTCCCTCTTCATATCCCTCCCTCCTTCCCTCCCTCTTCATTTCCCTCCCTCCTTCCCTCCCTCCACATTTCCCTCCCTCTTCATTTCCCTCCCTCCTTCCCTCCCTCTTCCCTCCCTCTTCATTTCCCTCCCTCCTTCCCTCCCTCTTCCCCTCCCTCTTCATATCCCTCCCTCTTCATATCCCTCCCTCCTTCCCTCCCTCTTCATATCCCTCCCTCTACATTTCCCTCCCTCTTCCCCTCCCTCTTCATATCCCTCCCTCTTCATTTCCCTCCCTCTTCATTTCCCTCCCTCTTCATTTCCCTCCCTCTTCATTTCCCTCCCTCTTCATTTCCCTCCCCCTTCATTTCCCTCCCTCTTCATTTCCCTCCCTCTTCATTTCCCTCCCTCTTCATTTCCCTCCCTCTTCATTTCCCTCCCTCTTCATATCCCTCCCTCTTCATATCCCTCTCCATTCATATCCCTCCCTCCTTCCCTCCCTCTACATTTCCTTCCCTCCTTCCCTCCCTCTTCATTTCCCTCCCTCTTCCCCTCCCTCTTCATTTCCCTCCCCCTTCCCTCCCTCTTCATATCCCTCCCTCCTTCCCTCCCTCTACATTTCCCTCCCTCATTCCCTCCCTCTACATTTCCCTCCCTCCTGCCCTCCCTCTTCATTTCCCCCCCCCACCCTCCCTCTACATTTCCCTCCCTCCTGCCCTCCCTCTTCATTTCCCTCCCTCCTTCCCTCCCTCTACATTTCCCTCCCTCCTGCCCTCCCTCTTCATTTCCCTCCCTCTTCCCCTCCCTCTTCATTTCCCTCCCTCCTTCCCTCCCTCTACATTTCCCTCCCTCCTTCCCTCCCTCTTCATTTCCCTCCCTCCTTCATTTCCCTCCCTCTTCATATCCCTCCCTCCTTCCCTCCCTCTTCATTTCCCTCCCTCCTTCCCTCCCTCTACATTTCCCTCCCTCCTTCCCTCCCACTTCATTTCCCTCCCTCCTGCCCTCCCTCTTCATTTCCCTCCCTCCTTCCCTCCCTCTTCATTTCCCTCCCCCTTCCCTCCCTCTTCATTTCCCTCCCTCCTTTCCTCCCTCTCTCTTTTTGGCTGTGTGTGTCTTGCTGCTGTTGTGGGATTGGGGCCAGCACTCTAACACACACACACGCACACTGCAGGTGAATGCTGGGAAATGGGCCAAGTGTCAACCACAGATTGTCCACTTTAGGAAGGTGTTATACACCATGAGGCTGTGGCTCTGCGACACACACACAGTCAGTGAGTCACACACACACACTCACTCAAACACACACACACACTCACTCAAACACACAGTCAGTGAGTCACACACATTCAAACACACACACAGTCAGTGAGTCACACACACACACTCTCAAACACACACACAGTCAGTGAGTCACACACATTCAAACACACACACAGTCAGTGAGTCACACACACACACACTCTAAAACACACACACAGTCCGTGAGTCACACACACTCAAACACACACACAGTCAGTGAGTCACACACATACACTCACTCAAACACACACACAGTCAGTGAGTCACACACACACACTCACTCAAACACACACACAGTCAGTGAGTCACACACACACACTCTCAAACACACACACAGTCAGTGAGTCACACACACACACTCTCAAACACACACACAGTCAGTGAGTCACACACACACACTCTCAAACACACACACAGTCAGTGAGTCACACACACACTCAAACACACACACAGTCAGTGAGTCACACACACTCAAACACACACACAGTCAGTGAGTCAGACACACTCAAACACACACACAGTCAGTGAGTCACACACACTCAAACACACACACAGTCAGTGAGTCACACACACACACTCAAACACACACACAGTCAGTGAGTCACACACACACACTCAAACACACACACAGTCAGTGAGTCACACACACACTCAAACACACACACAGTCAGTGAGTCACACACACACACACTCAAACACCATCACAAGCTAACCTCTAACCATCACAAGCTAACCGTAGAGGCTACGACTCTATCAGTCATCACCCCCTTATCTCTACAGACAGACCCCCTTATCTCTGCAGACCCCCTTATCTCTACAGACCCCCTTATCTCTACAGACCCCCTTATCTCTACAGACCCCCTTATCTCTACAGGCCCCCTTATCTCTACAGACAGACCCCCTTATCTCTACAGACAGACCCCCTTATCTCTACAGACAGACCCCCTTATCTCTACAGACAGACCCCCTTATCTCTACAGGCCCCCTTATCTCTACAGACCCCCTTATCTCTACAGGCCCCCTTATCTCTACAGACAGACCCCCTTATCTCTACAGACAGACCCCCTTATCTCTACAGACAGACCCCCTTATCTCTACAGACAGACCCCCTTATCTCTACAGACCCCCTTATCTCTACAGACCCCCTTATCTCTACAGACCCCCTTATCTCTACAGACAGACCCCCTTATCTCTACAGACAGGCCCCCTTATCTCTACAGACAGACCCCCTTATCTCTACAGACAGACCCCCTTATCTCTACAGACAGACCCCCTTATCTCTACAGACAGACCCCCTTATCTCTACAGACAGACCCCCTTATCTCTACAGACCCCCTTATCTCTACAGACAGACCCTCTTATCTCTACAGACAGACCCCCTTATCTCTACAGACAGACCCCCTTATCTCTACAGACAGGCCCCCTTATCTCTACAGACCCCCTTATCTCTACAGACAGACCCCCTTATCTCTACAGACCCCCTTATCTCTACAGACAGACCCCCTTATCTCTACAGACCCCCTTATCTCTACAGACAGACCCCCTTATCTCTGCAGACCCCCTTATCTCTGGAGACCCCCTTATCTCTACAGACAGGCCCCCTTATCTCTACAGGCCCCCTTATCTCTACAGACCCCCTTATCTCTACAGACCCCCTTATCTCTACAGACAGACCCCCTTATCTCTACAGACAGACCCCCTTATCTCTACAGACAGGCCCCCTTATCTCTACAGACAGGCCCCCTTATCTCTACAGACAGACCCCCTTATCTCTGCAGACCCCCTTATCTCTGGAGACCCCCTTATCTCTACAGACCCCCTTATCTCTACAGACCCCCTTATCTCTGCAGACCCCCTTATTTTTACAGGCAGACCCTCTTATCTCTACAGACAGACCCCCTTATCTCTACAGACCCCCTTATCTCTACAGACAGACCCCCTTATCTCTACAGACAGACCCCCTTATCTCTACAGACAGACCCTCTTATCTCTACAGACAGACCCCCTTATCTCTACAGACAGACCCCCTTATCTCTACAGACAGACCCCCTTATCTCTACAGACCCCCTTATCTCTGCAGACCCCCTTATCTCTACAGACAGACCCCCTTATCTCTACAGACAGGCCCCCTTATCTCTACAGACAGACCCCCTTATCTCTACAGACAGACCCCCTTATCTCTACAGACAGACCCCCTTATCTCTACAGACAGGCCCCCTTATCTCTACAGACAGACCCCCTTATCTCTACAGACCCCCTTATCTCTACAGACCCCCTTATCTCTACAGACAGACCCCCTTATCTCTGCAGACCCCCTTATCTCTGGAGACCCCCTTATCTCTGCAGACCCCCTTATCTCTACAGACAGACCCCCTTATCTCTACAGACAGACCCCCTTATCTCTACAGACAGACCCCCTTATCTCTACAGACAGACCCCCTTATCTCTACAGACAGACCCCCTTATCTCTGCAGACCCCCTTATCTCTACAGACCCCCTTATCTCTACAGACCCCCTTATCTCTACAGACCCCCTTATCTCTACAGGCCCCCTTATCTCTACAGACAGACCCCCTTATCTCTACAGACAGACCCCCTTATCTCTACAGACAGACCCCCTTATCTCTACAGACAGACCCCCTTATCTCTACAGGCCCCCTTATCTCTACAGACCCCCTTAT